>NC_053389.1:27554193-27588633 GCF_905171765.1 Bufo bufo | reverse complement strand
GACAGGTATAGGTTTAATCACAGAATTAGACTTCTATCTGCACGGTAGCGTGTGTCTTAGGTTTTTCTGAATGACACTATGAGCACCTTCAATGTAAGATATCCTTTTTGGGATAGATTTCAAGTAGGCCTCAAATACCAGAAACTAGTTATTTTGAGAATGGCAAATTTGGGAATAGTTTTTCAACCCAGAACAAAAAGTCTGCTTTTACGGTCACTACAAATAACTTGACCAGCTAAAACAGTACAGATTTGGTTGAAAAGAAATGTGAGGCCTGTTTTTTTTTGCGCTGTGTGACAGGTATAGGTTTAATCACAGAATCAGACTTCTATCTGCACGGTAGCGTGTGTCTTAGGTTTTTCTGAATGACACTATCAGCACCTTCAATGTAAGATATCTTTTTTGGGATAGATTTCAAGTAGGCCTCATATACCAGAAACTAGTTATTTTGAGAATGGCAAATTTGGGAATAGTTTTTCAACCCAGAACAAAAAGTCTGCTTTCACGGTCACTACAAATAACTTGACCAGCTAAAACAGTACAGATTTGGTTGAATAGAAATGTGAGTCCTGTTTTTTTTTGCGCTGGGTGACAGGTATAGGTTTAATCACAGAATAAGACTTCTATCTGCACGGTAGCGTGTGTCTTAGGTTTTTCTGAATGACACTATCAGCACCTTCAATGTAAGATATCTTTTTTGGGATAGATTTCAAGTAGGCCTCATATACCAGAAACTAGTTATTTTGAGAATGGCAAATTTGGGAATAGTTTTTCAACCCAGAACAAAAAGTCTGCTTTCACGGTCACTACAAATAACTTGACCAGCTAAAACACTACAGATTTGGTTGAATAGAAATGTCAGGTCTATTTTTTAGGCGCTGGGTGACAGGTATAGGTTTAATCACAGAATCAGACTTCTATCTGCACGGTAGCGTGTGTCTTAGGTTTTTCTGAATGACACTATTAGCACCTTCAATGTAAGATATCCTTTTTGGGATAGATTTCAAGTAGGCCTCAAATACCAGAAACTAGTTATTTTGAGAATGGCAAATTTGGGAATAGTTTATCAACCCAGAACAAAAAATGTGCTTTTACGGTCACTACAAATAACTTGACCAGCTAAAACAGTACAGATTTGGTTGAATAGAAATGTGAGGCCTGTTTTTTTTTTGCGCTGTGTGACAGGTATAGGTTTAATCACAGAATCAGACTTCTATCTGCACGGTAGCGTGTGTCTTAGGTTTTTCTGAATGACACTATCAGCACCTTCAATGTAAGATATCCTTTTTGGGATAGATTTCAAGTAGGCCTCAAATACCAGAAACTAGTTATTTTGAGAATGGCAAATTTGGGAATAGTTTTTCAACCCAGAACAAAAAATGTGCTTTTACGGTCACTACAAATAACTTGACCAGCTAAAACAGTACAGATTTGGTTGAATCGAAATGTGAGGCCTGTTTTTTTTGCGCTGTGTGACAGGTATAGGTTTAATCACAGAATCAGACTTCTATCTGCACGGTAGCGTGTGTCTTAGGTTTTTCTGAATGACACTATCAGCACCTTCAATGTAAGATATCCTTTTTGGGATAGATTTCAAGTAGGCCTCAAATACCAGAAACTAGTTATTTTGAGAATGGCAAATTTGGGAATAGTTTTTCAACCCAGAACAAAAAATGTGCTTTTACGGTCACTACAAATAATTTGACCAGCTAAAACAGTACAGATTTGGTTGAATAGAAATGTGAGGCCTGTTTGTTTTTGCGCTGTGTGACAGGTATAGGTTTAATCACAGAATCAGACTTCTATCTGCACGGTAGCGTGTGTCTTAGGTTTTTCTGAATGACACTATCAGCACCTTCAATGTAAGATATCCTTTTTGGGATAGATTTCAAGTAGGCCTCATATACCAGAAACTAGTTATTTTGAGAATGGCAAATTTGGGAATAGTTTTTCAACCCAGAACAAAAAGTGTGCTTTTACGGTCACTACAAATAACTTGACCAGCTAAAACAGTACAGATTTGGTTGAATAGAAATGTCAGGTCTATTTTTTAGGCGCTGGGTGACAGGTATAGGTTTAATCACAGAATTAGACTTCTATCTGCACGGTAGCGTGTGTCTTAGGATTTTCTGAATGACACTATCAGCACCTTCAATGTAAGATATCCTTTTTGGGATAGATTTCAAGTAGGCCTCAAATACCAGAAACTAGTTATTTTGAGAATGGCAAATTTGGGAATAGTTTATCAACCCAGAACAAAAAATGTGCTTTTACGGTCACTACAAATAACTTGACCAGCTAAAACAGTACAGATTTGGTTGAATAGAAATGTGAGGCCTGGGTTTTTTTGCGCTGTGTGACAGGTATAGGTTTAATCACAGAATTAGACTTCTATCTGCACGGTAGCGTGTGTCTTAGGTTTTTCTGAATGACACTATCAGCACCTTCAATGTAAGATATCCTTTTTGGGATAGATTTAAAGTAGGCCTCAAATACCAGAAACTAGTTATTTTTGAGAATGGCAAATTTGGGAATAGTTTTTCAACCCAGAACAAAAAATGTGCTTTTACGGTCACTACAAATAACTTGACCAGGTAAAACAGTACAGATTTGGTTGAATAGAAATGTGAGGCCTGTTTTTTTTTGCGCTGTGTGACAGGTATAGGTTTAATCACAGAATTAGACTTCTATCTGCACGGTAGCGTGTGTCTTAGGTTTTTCTGAATGACACTATCAGCACCTTCAATGTAAGATATCCTTTTTGGGATAGATTTCAAGGAGGCCTCAAATACCAGAAACGAGTTATTTTGAGAATGGCAAATTTGGGAATAGTTTTTCAACCCAGAACAAAAAGTCTGCTTTTACGGTCACTACAAATAACTTGACCAGTTAAACCAGTACAGATATGGTTGAATAGACATGTCAGGCCTGTTTTATTTTTTCGCTATGTGACAGGTATAGGTTTAATCACAGAATTAGACTTCTATCTGCACGGTAGCATGTGTCTTAGGTTTTTCTGAATGACACTATCAGCACCTTCAATGTAAGATATCCTTTTTGGGATAGATTTCAAGTAGGCCTCAAATACCAGAAACTAGTTATTTTGAGAATGGCAAATTTGGGAATAGTTTTTCAACCCAGAACAAAAAATGTGCTTTTACGGTCACTACAAATAACTTGACCAGCTAAAACAGTACAGATTTGGTTGAATAGAAATGTGAGGCCTGTTTTATTTTGCGCTGTGTGACAGGTATAGGTTTAATCACAGAATCAGACTTCTATCTGCACGGTAGCGTGTGTCTTAGGTTTTTCTGAATGACACTATCAGCACCTTCAATGTAAGATATCCTTTTTGGGATAGATTTCAAGTAGGCCTCAAATACCAGAAACTAGTTATTTTGAGAATGGCAAATTTGGGAAAAGTTTTTCAACCCAGAACAAAAAATTTGCTTTTACGGTCACTACAAATAACTTGACCAGCTAAAACAGTACAGATTTGGTTGAATAGAAATGTGAGGCCTGTTTTTTTTGCGCTGTGTGACAGGTATAGGTTTAATCACAGAATCAGACTTCTATCTGCACGGTAGCGTGTGTCTTAGGTTTTTCTGAATGACACTATCAGCACCTTCAATGTAAGATATCCTTTTTGGGATAGATTTCAAGTAGGCCTCAAATACCAGAAACTAGTTATTTTGAGAATGGCAAATTTGGGAATAGTTTTTCAACCCAGAACAAAAAATGTGCTTTTACGGTCACTACAAATAACTTGACCAGCTAAAACAGTACAGATTTGGTTGAATCGAAATGTGAGGCCTGTTTTTTTTTGCGCTGTGTGACAGGTATAGGTTTAATCACAGAATCAGACTTCTATCTGCACGGTAGCGTGTGTCTTAGGTTTTTCTGAATGACACCATCAGCACCTTCAATGTAAGATATCCTTTTTGGGATAGATTTCAAGTAGGCCTCATATACCAGAAACTAGTTATTTTGAGAATGGCAAATTTGGAAATAGTTTTTCAACCCAGAACAAAAAATGTGCTTTTGCGGTCACTACAAATAACTTGACCAGCTAAAAAAGTACAGATTTGGTTGAATAGAAATGTGAGGCCTGTTTGTTTTTGCGCTGTGTGACAGGTATAGGTTTAATCACAGAATCAGACTTCTATCTGCACGGTAGCGTGTGTCTTAGGTTTTTCTGAATGACACTATCAGCACCTTCAATGTAAGATATCCTTTTTGGGATAGATTTCAAGTAGGCCTCAAATACCAGAAACTAGTTATTTTGAGAATGGCAAATTTGGGAATAGTTTTTCAACCCAGAACAAAAAATGTGCTTTTACGGTCACTACAAATAACTTGACCAGCTAAAACAGTACAGATTTGGTTGAATAGAAATGTGAGTCCTGTTTTTTTTTGCGCTGGGTGACAGGTATAGGTTTAATCACAGAATCAGACTTCTATCTGCACGGTAGCGTGTGTCTTAGGTTTTTCTGAATGACACTATCAGCACCTTCAATGTAAGATATCCTTTTTGGGATAGATTTCCAGTAGGCCTCATATACCAGAAACTAGTTATTTTTAGAATGGCAAATTTGGGAATAGTTTTTCAACCCAGAACAAAAAGTGTGCTTTTACGGTCACTACAAATAACTTGACCAGCTAAAACAGTACAGATTTGGTTGAATAGAAATGTCAGGTTTATTTTTTAGGCGCTGGGTGACAGGTATAGGTTCAATCACAAAATCAGACTTCTATCTGCACGGTAGCGTGTGTCTTAGGTTTTTCTGAATGACACTATTAGCACCTTTAATGTAAGATATCCTTTTTGGGATAGATTTCAAGTAGGCCTCAAATACCAGAAACTAGTTATTTTGAGAATGGCAAATTTGGGAATAGTTTATCAACCCAGAACAAAAAATGTGCTTTTACGGTCACTACAAATAACTTGACCAGCTAAAACAGTACAGATTTGGTTGAATAGAAATGTGAGGCCTGGGTTTTTTTGCGCTTTGTGACAGGTATAGGTTTAATCACAGAATTAGACTTCTATCTGCACGGTAGCGTGTGTCTTAGGTTTTTCTGAATGACACTATCAGTACCTTCAATGTAAGATATCCTTTTTGGGATAGATTTCAAGTAGGCCTCAAATACCAGAAACTAGTTATTTTGAGAATGGCAAATTTGGGAATAGTTTTTCAACCCAGAACAAAAAATGTGCTTTTACGGTCACTACAAATAACTTGACCAGCTAAAACAGTACAGATTTGGTTGAATAGAAATGTGAGGCCTGTTTTTTTTTGCGCTGTGTGACAGGTATAGGTTTAATCACAGAATTAGACTTCTATCTGCACGGTAGCGTGTGTCTTAGGTTTTTCTGAATGACACTATCAGCACCTTCAATGTAAGATATCCCTTTTGGGATAGATTTCAAGTAGGCCTCATATACCAGAAACTAGTTATTTTGAGAATGGCAAATTTGGGAATAGTTTTTTAACCCAGAACAAAAAGTCTGCTTTCACGGTCACTACAAATAACTTGACCAGCTAAAACAGTACAGATATGGTTGAATAGACATGTCAGGCCTGTTTTATTTTTTCGCTATGTGACAGGTATAGGTTTAATCACAGAATTAGACTTCTATCTGCACGGTAGCATGTGTCTTAGGTTTTTCTGAATGACACTATCAGCACCTTCAATGTAAGATATCCTTTTTGGGATAGATTTCAAGTAGGCCTCAAATACCAGAAACTAGTTATTTTGAGAATGGAAAATTTGGGAATAGTTTTTCAACCCAGAACAAAAAATGTGCTTTTACGGTCACTACAAATAACTTGACCAGCTAAAACAGTACAGATTTGGTTGAATAGAAATGTGAGGCCTGTTTTATTTTGCGCTGTGTGACAGGTATAGGTTTAATCACAGAATCAGACTTCTATCTGCACGGTAGCGTGTGTCTTAGGTTTTTCTGAATGACACTATCAGCACCTTCAATGTAAGATATCCTTTTTGGGATAGATTTCAAGTAGGCCTCAAATACCAGAAACTAGTTATTTTGAGAATGGCAAATTTGGGAAAAGTTTTTCAACCCAGAACAAAAAATGTGCTTTTACGGTCACTACAAATAACTTGACCAGCTAAAACAGTACAGATTTGGTTGAATAGAAATGTGAGGCCTGTTTTTTTTTGCGCTGTGTGACAGGTATAGGTTTAATCACAGAATCAGACTTCTATCTGCACGGTAGCGTGTGTCTTAGGTTTTTCTGAATGACACTATCAGCACCTTCAATGTAAAATATCCTTTTTGGGATAGATTTCAAGTAGGCCTCAAATACCAGAAACTAGTTATTTTGAGAATGGCAAATTTGGGAATAGTTTTTCAACCCAGAACAAAAAATGTGCTTTTACGGTCACTACAAATAACTTGACCAGCTAAAACAGTACAGATTTGGTTGAATCGAAATGTGAGGCCTGTTTTTTTTTGCGCTGTGTGACAGGTATAGGTTTAATCACAGAATCAGACTTCTATCTGCACGGTAGCGTGTGTCTTAGGTTTTTCTGAATGACACTATCAGCACCTTCAATGTAAGATATCCTTTTTGGGATAGATTTCAAGTAGGCCTCATATACCAGAAACTAGTTATTTTGAGAATGGCAAATTTGGGAATAGTTTTTCAACCCAGAACAAAAAATGTGCTTTTGCGGTCACTACAAATAACTTGACCAGCTAAAAAAGTACAGATTTGGTTGAATAGAAATGTGAGGCCTGTTTGTTTTTGCGCTGTGTGACAGGTATAGGTTTAATCACAGAATCAGACTTCTATCTGCACGGCAGCGTGTGTCTTAGGTTTTTCTGAATGACACTATCAGCACCTTCAATGTAAGATATCCTTTTTGGGATAGATTTCAAGTAGGCCTCAAATACCAGAAACTAGTTATTTTGAGAATGGCAAATTTGGGAATAGTTTTTCAACCCAGAACAAAAAATGTGCTTTTACGGTCACTACAAATAACTTGACCAGCTAAAACAGTACAGATTTGGTTGAATAGAAATGTGAGTCCTGTTTTTTTTTTGCGCTGGGTGACAGGTATACGTTTAATCACAGAATCAGACTTCTATCTGCACGGTAGCGTGTGTCTTAGGTTTTTCTGAATGACACTATCAGCACCTTCAATGTAAGATATCCTTTTTGGGATAGATTTCCAGTAGGCCTCATATACCAGAAACTAGTTATTTTGAGAATGGCAAATTTGGGAATAGTTTTTCAACCCAGAACAAAAAGTGTGCTTTTACGGTCACTACAAATAACTTGACCAGCTAAAACAGTACAGATTTGGTTGAATAGAAATGTCAGGTCTATTTTTTAGGCGCTGGGTGACAGGTATAGGTTCAATCACAGAATCAGACTTCTATCTGCACGGTAGCGTGTGTCTTAGGTTTTTCTGAATGACACTATTAGCACCTTTAATGTAAGATATCCTTTTTGGGATAGATTTCAAGTAGGCCTCAAATACCAGAAACTAGTTATTTTGAGAATGGCAAATTTGGGAATAGTTTATCAACCCAGAACAAAAAATGTGTTTTTACGGTCACTACAAATAACTTGACCAGCTAAAACAGTACAGATTTGTTTGAATAGAAATGTGAGGCCTGGGTTTTTTTTGCGCTGTGTGACAGGTATAGGTTTAATCACAGAATTAGACTTCTATCTGCACGGTAGCGTGTGTCTTAGGTTTTTCTGAATGACACTATCAGCACCTTCAATGTAAGATATCCTTTTTGGGATAGATTTCAAGTAGGCCTCAAATACCAGAAACTAGTTATTTTGAGAATGGCAAATTTGGGAATAGTTTTTCAACCCAGAACAAAAAATGTGCTTTTACGGTCACTTCAAATAACCTGACCAGCTAAAACAGTACAGATTTGGTTGAATAGAAATGTGAGGCCTGTTTTTTTTGCGCTGTGTGACAGGTATAGGTTTAATCACAGAATCAGACTTCTATCTGCACGGTAGCGTGTGTCTTCGGTTTTTCTGAATGACACTATCAGCACCTTCAATATAAGATATCCTTTTTGGGATAGATTTCAAGTAGGCCTCATATACCAGAAACTAGTTATTTTGAGAATGGCAAATTTGGGAATAGTTTTTCAACCCAGAACAAAAAGTGTGCTTTTACGGTCACTACAAATAACTTGACCAGCTAAAACAGTACAGATTTGGTTGAATAGAAATGTCAGGTCTATTTTTTAGGCGCTGGGTGACAGGCTCAACTTGCCCCTGATGTAGTATATGGCCAAAAAATAACCACACTGTTGATGGTTAAATGCACTTGGGTGACACAGGCTCAGCCTGCACCAGATGTAGTATATGGCCAAAAAATAACCAGACTGTTGATGGTTAAATGCACTTCGGTGACACAGGCTCAGCCTGCAGCTGATGTAGTATATGGCCAAAACATAACCAGACTGTTGATGGTTAAATGCACTTCGGTGACACAGGCTCAGCCTGCAGCTGATGTAGGATATAACACAAAATAACCACACTATTGATGGTTAAATACACTTGGTGATAGCTTGTGCTGGCGCACCACAAGTCACAAAATGGCCGCCGATCACCCCAGAAAAAAGTGATCTAAAAACGCTCTGGGCAGCCTCATAAAAGTGAGCAAGTCAATATTAGCACTTCAATGATCCACAGCTGCAGATCGATCACAGAATGAAGTCTTTTGGAAGAGTTAATCTGCCTAATCTCACCCTAACGTCGCAGCTGCAACCTCTCCCTATGCTTGAATCAGCAGAGTGACGTGCAGCGCAACGTGACCCAAGCTTATATAGAGGCTGGGTCACATGCTGCACTGGCCAATCACAGCCATGCCAATAGTAGGCAAGGCTGTGATGGCCTCTTGGGGTAAGTAGTATGACGCTTGTTGATTGGCTGCTTTGCAGCCTTTCAAAAAGCGCCAAGAAAGCGCCGAACACCGAACCCGAACCCGGACTTTTACGAAAATGTTCGAGTTTGGGTCCGTGTCACGGACACCCCAAAATTCGGTACGAACCCAAACTATACAGTTCGGGATCGCTCATCCCTACTTTCAACTCCTAAAGAAGAAGTGGACTGAACCCCCTGTTCTGGGTTACCCAGATTATCAGAAGCCATTCCACCTCTACACAGATGCCAGTAAAAGAGGCCTGGGGCCGTGTTGGCTCAAGTGCAAGATAACAAAGAAAGGGTAATTGCCTACGCCAGCAGATCCCTGAAGGGAGCTGAAAAGAATGACCAGAATTACAGTTCTTTCAAGCTGGAGTTTCTTGCCTTAGTGTGGGCTGTGACTGAAAAGTTTAAAGACTATCTCGCTGCCACACCATTTGTTGCCTTCATGGACAATAATCCCCTGGCACATCTGAATACAGCCAAATTAGGGGCACTGGAGCAAAGATGGGCCTCCCGCCTTGCCAACTATGACTTTGCTGTGAAATACCGGGCAGGCCGCTCCAATGATAATCCTGATGCCCTGTCGCGGCTTCCCACCACAGAGGCCCCAGATGAACTAAAAGACGCCTGGGAAGAAGTGGAGATGCCCGCGTTCTACAATAAATTTGCCCAGCAGGATAATATCCGTACTGAATATCTCCCTGCTGCTGATCCTCCCTCATCAGATGGTCCTGAGTCCAGAGGTGAGCAAGAAAGATGGATTAAGCTCCAGTCCGAAAGTAGAGTCCTCGGTGAACTGCTCGACTTCCTTAACAGTGGGAAAATCCCTGAGAGAATCCGCAGGAAGAGTGCAGACCCAGAACTAGTGAGACTGTGGAGACATCGCCACCAACTATTCCTTCAAAGAGGCCTGTTGCTCAGAAGGAGTCTGGATCCAGTGTCCTGTGATAGAGTTTACCAAATTCTCCTGCCACGTCGGGATGCCAGCCTGGTACTGGATATGTACCACAACCAGTCCGGACACTTCGGTGTGCAAAAGACTGAGGCCACCATATGTAGAAGGTTCTATTGGGTTGGGATGAGAGAAGATATTGAGAAATGGTGCCGAGAATGCACTGCCTGCGCTGTGGGGCGAACTGAGCGCCATGACCAGAGGGCGCCTCTCCATCCTATTGTAAGTACAGCTCCTTTAGAACTTGTCGCGATTGATCATGTGAAGTTGGAGCCGGGTCGCTCTGGGTATACGTATGCCATGACTATAATTGATCACTTCACCAAGTTTGTCGTAGCAGTGCCTGTGAAAGACCTGACAGCCAAGACCACCGCGGAGGCGTTCTGGAAGCATTTCCTGTTGCCCTACGGCTGCCCAGAATGGATCCTCACCAACCAAGGGTCTGCGTTTGAGTCACAGCTGTTCCACGAGATGTGCCTGCTGCACAACTGCCAGAAAGTCCGGACCACCGCCTATCATCCGCAAGGTAACGGACTCTGTGAAAAAATGAATAAGACTCTCATTGAAATGCTGAGAGCAGTACCCCCTGAGACGAGGGGTGATTGGCCTACTCTGTTGCCACAACTTATGTACACCTATAACAACACCATCCATTGTTCCACCGGTTACACCCCGTTCTATCTGATGTTTGGGCGACAAGGGAGATTACCTGCAGATCACTCCCTGGGGGTACAAGTGCCGGATGTGATCAACTCACTGCCCAGGACTGATTGGGTAGTGGAGCACCAAAGGCGTCTTCTTAATGCCAAAGAGATCATGCAAAAACGCATGGAAAATGTCCGGGAACGCCAGCAAAAAGACTATGATCAGACTGCCCATGCGGGACCCCTGGCTCTTGGAGACAAGGTGTGGTTAAAAAACAACCACCGGACCAGCAAGTTGGACAGCAAATGGGAAAGGATTCCCTACATTATTACTGCCTTACCCAATGCTGCAGCCCACATTTACCAGGTCTCCAGAGAAGGAAAAGGTCCCCAAGTCGTTCACAGGAACCGCCTCAAGCCTTGTATAGAAGGAGAACCAGCGGCAGAGGAGATGGAGCCTGAGCCTTCTGAGGAAGAGTTGCCGGCTCCACCTATGGACCCTATGCAGGCTGTGGAGAACTTGATCCATGATAAAGAGCCGCTCCACTGGGCCCTCACGCCTTGGTTGAATTTACTGGTTCCTGCTCCTGTTCCTGTTAGTCCTCCGCCTCAGGACATCTTACCCCATAGAGCACTAACCGAAATAAATACCTCGACCGTTAGTTGAATCAACATTCAAGTAATGCCCAAGCCTATGGCAATAAATATATATAAATAACCTACATAGAAAATGCCAGACCGCTGGTACTAAATTAATCTTTATTACAAAATTACATTAGACAACATACATGATTAAAAGAATCAGTGCAGGAGATAAAAAGCAACATCACTGGAGGAGACATACAATGAACGGAATCCCTATCCTTAAACATGATATTCAGAAGAGATGGTTATGCAAACATGAAAACATACATAGTGGGGAAAAGGGACATTTACCCATACAAAGTCTCCTCCAGGATGGCGCCAACCCCAACGCGCGTTTCGGCGTACCTTCGTCTGGGGGTAGCGTCATCACTGGAGGACATGGTTTAAATACAAATGACGGCCAATCAACATACCGGTAATCATCAATTCATACATCACCGGACTGCGCCGGATTTTTTGTCAGATGGACTTCCTGGATGCCGGCATCTAGAGGAACACGTGACCACCCGGAAACATGTGATCCGCTTCTGGTCACGTGATCCGAATGACGTCACATGAGCGCGCACTAACTAGTCGCAGCTCAGTAACGTCATCCAACCTTACTACATGATTCGGATCCATCATATTGGTATATCCCTGTATTCGACAGGCCCAACGGACGTACATACGCAATCAAAGTATATCAGACAAAGCATACATTATTCATTTGATGTGGACATACAGGTTGATATAAAAGGTTTATACACAGATTTCCCCCACATATACACATGTCATATGTCAAATTATGCCACAAACAGTATCAATAGACCAATGGGTAAAAAACACCCTATCTCTCATTATTATAATAACAGATATTAAATCTATCATATAGGGCTCATACCCATCCATTACATCTGTTGAAGATATACTATGCAAAGTGATAATAGGAAAGTGCAAAGTGCATGGACTATTTAAAAATATATATATACTAATCCATAAAAACATCTATATATATATATATATGTGTAACACAGTGTATATACCACTGATGAGTAATATATCAGGTGAACAGATATCTATATAGGAAAAACATATTATGTGAAATACATTATATATTATATATACGTGTACCTTCACTGTTAAAACAGTGATTGTGAAAAAAGTGCAAAGTGCCTAATAATAAACGTATCAACTCAGATACGTGTACAGATTCAAATAGTGTCCTGTGGACCACTGATACATTGGGAAGGAATAGGAAAGGGGTGGGGGGGGAAAGAAAAGGAAAAAGAGGGGAGTGGAGGGGGAAGAATGGGGGAGAGGAAAAGGGGGGGGGAGGGGGGGGGGAAGGGAAGGGGGGGGGAGGGGGGAAGGGGGGGAAGGGAAGGGGGGGGGGAGGGGGGAAGGGGGGGAAGGAAGGGGGGAAGGAGGGGGGGGGGAGAGGAGGGGAAAGGGAGGGAAAGAAGAGGGAGACAAATTGACTGGAGTAGTGAGTGAGGCTCTATTTACTACTGAAGAGATGCAGGCAGTCAAAATTTTGGAGGAACTGGCAGGAGAAAATGAATCAGGAGAAAAAGAATCACAGAGAATTGTGGAGATTCCGTCTTCCATTAAATGTAAGTCCAAAAAATTCCCCCCTCTATCACTATGTCCAGCAGTAGACCTGTTTGTTAAGCTTGTCTCCCGACAATTTGAGAACATGTCAATGTTTGCCCCAAAGGATAATCTGTCAAGGGCTCAACGGCTCAGTCTGAAGAACCTTGGCAGATTACAAGATGTCGTGTTTAAACCATCCGACAAAGGTGGTAACATTGTGGTATGGCCTCATGATCTGTATGAACAGGAGGCCTATAGACAATTGAGAGAGGAAGCATGTTATAAGAAGCTCACGTTCAATCCCCTACAGGCATTTGAAAAAAATCTGAGTGCAATTTTAGGGAAGGCAGTAGATAACCATACAATATCTAAGGCATTATATGATGCCCTGGTTGTAAAAGAACCGGTGGTCCCCACCCTATATCTACTGCCTAAAATTCATAAGAATCCGAAAGTTCCATCTGGGAGGCCAATTATTTCAGGCCGGGGCAGTTTTACAGAGAAAATAGGTCGATACCTAGATTCTCAATTGAAAGATATAGTGGCTAGTCTGCCATCCCATATCAAAGATACGACCGACTTCCTACGGAAAGTCGATGGTATCTACTTAGGGGATGATACACTTATGGTGACGTGCGACGTTGAATCGCTGTATACAAGCATAAGACACACGGATGGCATACAAGCTGTGGATTTTTTCCTTTTACAAGAAAATCTGGAGGCCAACCATAGAGTGTTTCTTCTGGAGCTTCTCTCTTTTGTTCTGACGCACAACTTCTTCTCCTTTGGAGGGTCCTTCTACCTGCAGCTCCAGGGAACTGCGATGGGGGCGCCTTGTGCGCCCTCTTACGCAAATTTGTTCCTGGGGCTGTGGGAGAGGGACCTTTTCCTGTCAGATCGATACATGTCGATGGACCGCGCCATTTTTTGGGCGCGGTACATCGACGATGTATTCATGATCTGGCAGGGAAGTACCAAGGAGTTGGAGGAATTTTTTATAGCATTAAATAAGAACGCTAAGAACATCAAATTAACGTATAAGTACAGTAAGGAACATATCGAGTTCCTGGATGTGCATTTAGAGAGAGGCCCAGATGGAGGCATAGTGACGAATGTTTTTAGAAAACCTACAGCAGTAAACTCATACTTACATGCTTCCTCATCACATCCTCCACAGATGATCAATTCAATTCCAATTGGACAATACCTACGGGCTCGGAGAATTTGCTCGACGGAAGAAATTTTCGAGCAACGGCCAAAATACTCAAAGAAAGATTCTCAAGTCGTGGATATAGCCAACGTGCAATTAAGAAGGCCTATAGGAGATCAAAATCATGCTCCAGGCAGGACTTACTCTTTTCTGAAGTCCGAAAGAGCAAGGATAACAAGACACGATACATCACAGGATATCATGGAAGGTGGAGAGAGATGAAGGACATTTTGGGAAAATCATGGCCGATCTTACTAACCGATCCCATTTTGACAAAATTTATAGCACCATATCCTATGATAACGGCGAGACGTTCAAAGAATTTGAGAGACCATCTTGTACGCAGCTTGTATGTAAAACAAAAACAACCTTTGTTCCCAGGACTGGGGAAGCCGAAGTGGGGTTTTGTCCCATGTGGGAAATGTATAGCATGCCCAAATATGGAGAGGGCTACCTCCTTCAATGACACGGCCAATACTAAAACCTTTAAAATCACACAATGCCTCACATGCACGAGTACGGCAGTCGTGTATTATGCTAAATGTTCTTGCCCAAAAATTTATGTGGGTTTAACCACGAGAGAATTGAAGGTGAGAGTACGAGAACATGTCAGAGATATAATGGCAGCAAAAGAGGAAGATCTGAGTAATCTAAAACCAGTTGCAAGACATTTTAAGACATATCACGACTGTAATCCCGTGCATTTGAAGGTACGGGCAATTGACTGTGTCATGAAAAACATCAGAGGAGGTAATATCACTAAAAGATTGGGACAGCTCGAGTGCAAGTGGATTTGGAAATTGAATACACTGTACCCGGGCGGTTTGAATGAATCCACTGGCTTCTCCACTTTTCTACAGGCACGATGGTTCACATGGGTCTCCACACCCAAAAGGGGTTTAAGTTAGGCTTTTTAACTTTGTTTTAATCACTTTGTTGCCCCTGATCTTCTAGGGTCGTCGCTGAGTGGATTTAGTGTTCCCGCCTTGCATTCCCCAGTTCACATGTACGTGTGTGCTGGGGAGTGCGATGCGGTAACCAATGTATGGACGGACTATGCAATCATCTAGCAGACTGATGTAGTGCTGCACTGGCTTTGTGTCGTGTCCCCGCCTTGCATTTCCCGTTTTGTCTCTTTTTTTAGACACTTCGGGGAATGTTATGTGGTGACCGATATCGAAGCAAATGATGGAATACTATAATTGTATATCATAGATAGCACAGTAAGTTGGTAGGGTACAACCAACACTCATATGGTTGAAGGATTTTACTCCAGTCAATTTGTCTCCCTCTTCTTTCCCTCCCTTTCCCCTCCTCTCCCCCCCCTCCTTCCCCCCTTCCTTCCCCCCCTTCCCCCCTCCCCCCCCTTCCCTTCCCCCCCCCCCCCTTCCCTTTCCCCCCCCTCCCCCCCCTTTTCCTCTCCCCCATTCTTCCCCCTCCACTCCCCTCTTTTTCCTTTTCTTTCCCCCCCCCATCCCTTTCCTATTCCTTCCCAATGTATCAGTGGTCCACAGGACACTATTTGAATCTGTACACGTATCTGAGTTGATACGTTTATTATTAGGCACTTTGCACTTTTTTCACAATCACTGTTTTAACAGTGAAGGTACACGTATATATAATATATAATGTATTTCACATAATATGTTTTTCCTATATAGATATCTGTTCACCTGATATATTACTCATCAGTGGTATATACACTGTGTTACACATATATATATATATAGATGTTTTTATGGATTAGTATATATATATTTTTAAATAGTCCATGCACTTTGCACTTTCCTATTATCACTTTGCATAGTATATCTTCAACAGATGTAATGGATGGGTATGAGCCCTATATGATAGATTTAATATCTGTTATTATAATAATGAGAGATAGGGTGTTTTTTACCCATTGGTCTATTGATACTGTTTGTGGCATAATTTGACATATGACATGTGTATATGTGGGGGAAATCTGTGTATAAACCTTTTATATCAACCTGTATGTCCACATCAAATGAATAATGTATGCTTTGTCTGATATACTTTGATTGCGTATGTACGTCCGTTGGGCCTGTCGAATACAGGGATATACCAATATGATGGATCCGAATCATGTAGTAAGGTTGGATGACGTTACTGAGCTGCGACTAGTTAGTGCGCGCTCATGTGACGTCATTCGGATCACGTGACCAGAAGCGGATCACATGTTTCCGGGTGGTCACGTGTTCCTCTAGATGCCGGCATCCAGGAAGTCCATCTGACAAAAAATCCGGCGCAGTCCGGTGATGTATGAATTGATGATTACCGGTATGTTGATTGGCCGTCATTTGTATTTAAACCATGTCCTCCAGTGATGACGCTACCCCCAGACGAAGGTACGCCGAAACGCGCGTTGGGGTTGGCGCCATCCTGGAGGAGACTTTGTATGGGTAAATGTCCCTTTTCCCCACTATGTATGTTTTCATGTTTGCATAACCATCTCTTCTGAATATCATGTTTAAGGATAGGGATTCCGTTCATTGTATGTCTCCTCCAGTGATGTTGCTTTTTATCTCCTGCACTGATTCTTTTAATCATGTATGTTGTCTAATGTAATTTTGTAATAAAGATTAATTTAGTACCAGCGGTCTGGCATTTTCTATGTAGGTTATTTACCCCATAGAGCTCCTGAAGTAGTTCCAGAGGCGGTGAGCTCCCTTGACCTTCCTGAGTCCAGGCAGGAAGAATCCCTGCCACTAAGGAGGTCCACTCGTTCTACCAGGGGACACCCACCTATGAGGTTTGGGGACTACATCATGGGCCCAGGTAGCCCCTCACGGGAAACCCCTGTTTAACCCTTTGCAAGCCTGGGTACGGACTCATGTGATCCTGTGAGCCTCCAAGGACTTAGGGTGTTTGTGTTTTTCTATGGACAATTTGCACTTAACGTTTATATGGACTATCCTGGTATTATTGATACGCTGCACCAGGTCAGCGCCCCTGTTCCCTTACATTATCCTGAGAGAAGAGAACGACGCCCCTTTTCACCATTCCTTTCAGTTACACTGTTTGTTAATCTTTATATTGTTGCTGTGATAATTGCTGTGTATGCCGGTTCTCTATTTTGTCTTTCAGGCTGCAGTATCCAGCCGGGCAGGGCCCCTCCATGTTGCGCCGAGGACGGGCAACGTTATAGCGTGGTTGTATGTAGTGTCCCACTAGGTAAAGGTGGGCACTACACAAGGGTTAATGTGCCTTATTACATTTAATGTCATGTGTATGCATTTCCCTGTGTTAACTGGGTGTCAGGCCTGTCAGGGTGCAGTTTAGCCTCCCAGACGTTAGAGGGAGCCAGAGAGCCCTGGTTATATATAGGTAGGCCCAGACAGGGGAGGGTTAGTTCATTCCAGGGGACTAGAGGAGTTACTTTGTCTGCCTGAAGCTCCTGAGGCTAGGATTAGCTCAGTTGAGACACCCCAGTAGAAGGACAGGACCTCCTGGGAGAAACCTGCAGTTACCCTCAAGCCAAGTAAGGATATTTCCAGCCAAGATAAGTAAGCTGATGGGCAGAGGAACTATAGAGTAGCGGAGCAAGAATTAATACGGGAGGAAGATATATATTCACCAAGGATTTAAGCCAGCATTTAGGCATCCGGGCCTTGGGATAGAAACCAGACAGGAGTTCTAAAAGAACAGTGTACACTATTTCTGAGGAAAGGTACAACCTGATTCTGAGTGTGTTGTGGATTTACCCTCTGAGTATCTTGCATGATTAATCACCTGCCATCTTGTGAAATAAGCCTGCTTGTGAAGCACTTGATATAAGGGACTGCATTACCATCTTGATGTACAAAGTTGGACTGTTTAAGTAAATCAACCTTTGGTTCACTATACCACCTGTGTACCTCACTTATTACTACAATAAATCGGTGTGCCACCGTTACCGGCACTGGCCTCACGAATCCTAAAAGGGACCTTGCTTCAGGCACTCAAAATACCTGTAACATCCAGGGCACCTCATCCACCATCAGGCCTGGTCCCTACATACAGAGTGTGCCCCAGAGGAACTGTGTCTACCTCTCCTTCACTGTCGCATGCCTGCCCAGGGTTCTCCAATACAGTGAGCAACCCTCGATTGCCCATAACCGTGACCTCACTTCGCAATCCCCTGCAGGTCTGGCGTGCTGCAATGAGTACACAGTTGGTGAACTAAACGTTGCTTTACTTGGTGGAAAAACAGTCCACCTTTGTACAGTCAGTTACAGTTGATAAAGATGATGCAGTCCCTTGAACAATACTCCACAAGCAGGTTTTCTTTAAATAATGGCAGGTATTAATCATGCAAGATACTTGGAGGGCAAACAGTTAATGCTTTGCAGTGCAATGCTGCTCTATCCCCTTCAGCTATTCTAGCTGGCTGGATCCCAAGGCCCGGATGCCTAAATGCTGGCTTTAATCCTTGGTATAAAAATCCTTCCTCCAGTATTGACCCTTGCTCTTTACTTTATAGTACTTCTGCCCATCAGGTTACTTATCGGAACTTGTATTATCCTTGCTTGGTAGGGAAGCTGCAGGTTTCTCCCAGGAGGTACATTCCTACTACTGGGCTAATCTTCTGAGCTAACTGAGGCTCACTTTATCTACAGGCAGTTCCTCACTAGCCTCCTGGTTGTGGCTAGCAGCCAGGGCTATCAAGCTGCATGTCAGGAGGAGGCCCTCAGCATATCTCTGGCTGGTGCCTTCTCACTTCTGTCTCCACAGACTCCTGACTATGATCTAACTCCTCCCTGTCTGGGCCTGAACATTTATACTAGGGGCTCCCTATCTCCTTCTAGTGTCTAGGATGCCTAACTACACCCTAATAGGCATGCTATGCATAATACAGGGGAAACATTGCATGTAAAAACACATAGAAAAATACATTAAATGCATAGTTAAATATAATATTACTGTCCCTTGTGAGCAGGAGTAACACGTCACCCAATTGACCCTTGTGTAGTGCCCACGCCTACCTAGTGGGACACTACATACCCCCACTCTATGACGTTGCCCGTCCTCGGCGCAACATGAAGGGGCCCTGCCCAGCTGGATACTGCACCTGAAAAAGAGAAAATAATGCAAAGCAGGAAAATACATCTACATTTGCAAAATACATTATAGGTATACATCAGGCAGTTCCACTGGCTTAGGAGCAAGTACGGTGAAAAGGGGCATCGTTCTCTTCTCTCAGGATAATGTAAGGGAACAGGGGCGCTGACCTGGTGCAGCGTATCAATAATACCAGGATAGTCCATATAATATTTTAAGTGCAAATTGTCCATAATAGAACAGTAGTAAAATGCAAAACAATTAAAAGTTCTTGGAGGCTCAAAGAACAAACATGAGTCCGTACCCAGGTTCCTTTCTTATTCACAGCAAGTTTCAAAGACAGCAAGGGCGAAGGTATAGGATCACAGAGGCTCGCATACAGTGGAGTCAATCTCTGGGCACATTTCTTTAAAGTAGCAATATCTCAGAGGCTCATGTGCATTTGAGTCTATCCCTGGGCGCATTTCCTTGGAATTTAAGTTGCATAATAAAATGACAGCACATAAAAATAGCCCACATTATTCCAATGGCATATATAAAAATAAGTGCTGCAAGATCCCTTAATCAACCTGAAAATGGGGTTAAAAAGGGTTAAAGGTGCAACATAAGAAATAGGCACAACTTGGCTCAAATATTGAAGAAGCAGGCAGGAGGTCCTGTAAACAACATGGCTTTGCTGCAATTGGTATTTCAATGGGCGACACTACCACTGAGCCGTGGGTAACTGGCAGCAGCAACAAAGGACCTAAACAAAGGACTCCTGTCCTGGAAGGGTTTAATCCTCTTTTAATAAGGTTCCTTGATGAAAGAAATCAAATAAATCAGTGGCCTAGCAGGCCAACTCACAGGGGCATGTCATATCCACTTTGCATCACAGTGGTGCTCCCTGGCTCCACTTGCAGATGGGGCCTGTAGTAAGCATCAACAGGCGGATGTGCCCACAACACAGTATTGGGGGGCAGCTGCAGCATAAAGGGACCCCTAATAGGTATTGGCCCCATAGGCCTAGGGGTGATCACAGTTGCTGACCGCACCGGTGCAGGCATGACAATTGTGGGCTGCTGCACTGGCCTGGGTACCGCTGCTGCAAGCGGTCCAGTGGGTTCCGTGACAACTGATTCTGCACAGCGGGATATAGTGTCAGAGGGCCTCCTTGGGGGCCTCAACGCAGCCGCAGCCGCAGTAGGTGGCCGGCTGGTAGGGACAGGTACCCTTACCTCTGACCCAGCGATGTCCGAGTATTGGAGTCGAACCTCTTCTTTTCTAGGTGGCGTCCGGATTCTGGCGGTGGCAATTCGGCGTAGTTCCCGCAGCTTTTCTTCCAGACGGACGATTTGGTCATCCAGACTCGGATTCGGGATCGCTGTCCTCCGATGTCGCCGCCAGCACTTGTAAAGTAGAGGGCGCATCCTGCGCAGCCGCTGCAGGTTCAGGTGAGGCGTCCGATCTTTTACCCTTTCGGATGATGTCCAGGGTCACATGGAATCGTTCCAGGTTCTCTAATTCTTTGATGGTTTTCTCCCGGCGAGGCAGCTCAGGGGACGGATATGGGCTCACCCACTTCTCCACTACCGTTGGTTGCCAGAATACGTTCGGGCCAATGAAAGAGCCCCGCTCTTGAAATGCATGATGGGCCGGTTCTGGAGAGCGCGCTGGTTCACGCTCGCAGCCAGTGTAGTCCTCATCAGCTTCCCAGTTCTCCGGTTCTTTTCTGGGACGGGTCACAGCACTGGCATATGGGCCTCGCAGGCCCTCGGCAGGGGTGAACTCCCCTTCTTCTCCCTCATGGAGGTTATGCATGTACTCCGGGAGGTAACTCCGCTTGACGGACCTCCGATTCACGTACAAGTCTCTGCCGGTAGTGTAATCTTGGATAAAACCGTAGCCACGGTCCTTGTCAAATGCCACAACCAACCCCTTTCTCCTTTCCAGGCGGGGTTGGGTATCAGTGTGCCGCTCATGAACGGTCTTTGCCAGTTCCTCGTAATAGATTTTAGTCTTGGTCGTTTTCTTTATGGCGGCCTCCCGTATCTCTGCCATCAGCGCCGACCATTTAAATGAGGGTTGGAAAAAGTCTCTCCAGGAGCCATAGTAGTTCTCCGGTTGCGTCCTCGGTGGCAGGCAGGTGGGTCTCTCCGGTCCCGGAGAGTAGGCCGGTGGAGCGTCCTCTTGCTCCATAGTATTAGGATCCATTGTTAATCCCACAGGTGCCAACATATTAACAGAGCAGTCCTCACTCTTCAACATGCTCGATCCTTCTCTGGAGAGCGATAGGGCGGCACCAATAATTAAGGACAGATCCTCCCATTGCTCTGGGAGGCCGCCCCCCAGGTACTCCAGTATGGGGAGGCGGAGTCCATTTCTGCAGACATGCAAATGTCCAGACAGGGCGGTGGCGCGGACATACAGCCTTTCCCGCACTTTCAGTAGAAGGCGCCAATTTTTCCCGCCAAACAGAGTATGAAGATGACGCAGCAATAAATCCAAGCAAGCTAAGCGGCCATCTTTAAGCAAAACGCTGTCTATTCACTGACAGCAAGCAGTGGCTTTACAACAGCAAAACAGTCCATAAAAAGCACAATTTCACACCGCAAATTATGACAGTTCTTTGGCCCAGCAATTTTCAATAAAGCAATTAGGGCTTGGTCACTTTAAGGCATATAATGGCACACAGTTTTTGTATCCGCAATGGCGCAGGAATGATCGTATCCTGTTTACGCGAGACCTGCAGGGTATAGCGACAGTGAGGTCACGGTATGGGCAATCGAGGGTTACTCACTTTTTTGAGGAGAACCCTGGGCAGGCATGCGACAGTGAATGAGATGCAGACACTAGTTCCTCTGGGGCACACTCTGTAGATAGGGACCAGGCCTGATGGTATGTGAGGTGCCCTGGGTGTTGTAGGTGTTTTGAGTGCCTTAGGTAAGGTCCATTTAAGGTTTGTGACGCCAGTGCCTGTAACGGTGGCACACCGATTTGTAGGAGTAGTAAATGAGTACACAGTTGGTGAACTAAACGTTGCTTTACTTTGTGGAAAAACAGTCCACCTTTGTACAGACAGTTACAGTTGATAAAGATGATGCAGTCCCTTGAACAATACTCCACAAGCAGGTTTACTTTAAATAACGGCAGGTATTAATCATGTAAGATACTTGGAGGGCAAACAGTTAATGCTTTGCAGTGCAATGCTGCTCTATCCCCTTCAGCTATTCTAGCTGGCTGGATCCCAAGGCCCGGATGCCTAAATACTGGCTTTAATCCTTGGTATATAAATCCTTCCTCCAGTATTGACCCTTGCTCTTTACTTTATAGTACTTCTGCCCATCAGGTTACTTATCTGAACTTGTATTACCCTTGCTTGGTAGGGAAGCTGCAGGTTTCTCCCAGGAGGTACATTCCTACTACTGGGGTAATCTTCTGAGCTAACTGAGGCTCACTTTATCTACAGGCAGGCTAGAGTTCCTCACTAGCCTCCTGGTTGTGGCTAGCAGCCAGGGCTATCAAGCTGCATGTCAGGAGGAGGCCCTCAGCATATCTCTGGCTGGTGCCTTCTCACTTCTGTCTCCACAGACTCCTGACTCTGAACTCCCTCCTCCCTGTCTGGGCCTGGACATTTATACTAGGGGCTCCCTATCTCCCTCTAGTGTCTAGGATGCCTAACTACACCCTAATAGGCCTGCTATGCATAATACAGGGGAAACATTGCATGTAAAAACACATAGAAAAATACATTAAATGCATAGTTAAATATAATATTACTGTCCCTTGTGAGCAGGAGTAACACGTCACCCAATTGACCCTTGTGTAGTGCCCACGCCTACCTAGTGGGACACTACACTATTATCAGCGTAATCATCCCACTGCTGTGTCTACTCAATCGATCGCTGCTCACAATTAAGGATGACGCTCTGAATGTGGCAGACGAGGAAATGGGGAAGGACATTACACAGGGTGATAGCCAGACCACCCACAGTTCGTCTTCTCAGTGCGAATTGGACCATGAAGAGGAGGAGAAGGAGGAGGAGGAGCTGGAGGCAGTTGCCTCTGCTACAGAGGGTAGTACCCATGGAACTTTAATTCCATCTGTTCAGCGTGGATAGCCAGAGGAGGAGGAGGATGAGGAGATGGAGAGTCATCCTGATGTTGACATCGACGTCTTGCCTGTTGGTACTTTGGCACACATGGCTGACTTCATGTTAGGCTGCCTTTCCCGCAACCCTCGCGTTATACGCATTTTAGATAACATGGATTACCTAGTGTTCACCCTTCTCGACCCCTGCTACAAAGAGAACTTCTAATCTCTCATTCCTCTGGTGGAAAGGACAAGCAAAATGGTGCAATTCCAGAAGATCCTTTTTGGAAAATTGCTCCAAAATGTTCCATCTGACAACGCTGGCGGCAGAGTCCGTACTTCCTTGGCCAACCGAGGAGTGGAGACAAGGGGGACACACAGCAGTTCCAACAGAGGCAGGGCAACACTCTCCAAAGCCTGGGACAGTTTCATGACACCTTGCCAGCACCCTCACCCTGATGTGCGGCCTACTGCCACAAGGAGAGAAAATTTTTGGAAGATGGTGGAGTACATAGCAGACCGTGTCAGCGGCCTCAATGATCCCTCAGTGCCTTACAACTACTGGGAGCCCAAGCTGGACACATGTCACAAACTTGCTCTCTACGCTTTGGAGGTGCTGGCCTGCCCTGCCGCCAGCGTTTTGTCTGAGCGTCTATTTAGTGCTGCTGGTGCCATTATACCAGATAAGCGTATCCACCTGTCAACTGAAAATGCTGACAGGTTAACTCATATAAAAATGAACAAGGCCTGGATTGACCATGACTTCTCGACTCCACCAGAGGAATGCTGATGAACATAAAGGCACTTTACATGTGTTGTTTTTAATGTAGTGAATAGACTGTATTCCCATGCACCCCTTCCACCACAAACAAGGGTATATGGTTGAATCTTCCTTTTCTCATCCTCCTCTACCTCTATTCGTCACATATAATGCCCTCACATATATGGCCTTTGAATATAATTTATTATTATTAAAATATAACCTTCTAAATGAAAGATCAGCAAAATACTACTTGTGCTCGGATCGGCTCATGATGAGAGGGTCCCCTACCTAAGCCTATACTCCCCCTCCTACCTAGAAGCAGCAGAGTTATGCCGGAACTGCTTATCGAAGGGTAGCCTAAAGGGGGCCACACCAATGATGAGTCCTGAGAAGAAGGGAGGGCTTCTGGGTGGGTCGAAAGCATTCGAACCGACAAGTGGGGGCAGGAGAGCCAGGTTTAAATAATTAAAGCCCCGCCTCCCCTCACACAAACACGGCACTCTTAATTGCCTACCACTTGTGCTCGGATCGGCTCATGATGAGAGGGTCCCCTACCTAAGCCTATACTCCCCCTCCTACCTAGAAGCAGCAGAGTTATGCCGGAACTGCTTATCGAAGGGTAGCCTAAAGGGGCCAAAAGAACCATGCATAGGAGTTTGAAAAGACTTTGATAACAGACACTACAAAACCAAAACTCGAAAGCCAGTGACATTTCGTATTAAGGATCCGGGATATAACGCATGGAACACGCGGAACTGCGACGACCCACGCGGAACTGCGACGACCCAACCGTTTGATGACATGTACTGGCACCTAATGCATGGACGCCGCAGCTTCCGCGCCCATGCGGAAGGAATGTCCTGTGCTCCAGAGAGGACCGACCCCTGAACCTGTCAACTAAACCCGAATGTACCTAAGAAAGGCCGCGGTGGTTAGCCGGGCATTGCCTAGTTCGAGTACGGGAGAACATGCCGGCTTGGACTAAATACTACGCAGCCAAGCCTCCAAGGCCTGCACCGGACACCATCTGCTGTCCGTGGGAAAGTATCTGACCGCCACCGATTCCCCCGGCAGTGACGTCTTGGACGAGGCCAAGGTGAGGACATAGATGGACCCGCGCCGGATGAGCTGACCTTTCCGCAAGCACCCAGCCAGCGTATTGGTGCCCATGAGCTCGCCTGAACTGAGGAATCCATGGAAGGCCAGGTACCAGGCTGTTTCTACCAGAGCGCTAACCTGCGGCCCGAACGGTTTACCCTGCAGTTTGTCTGTCAGGGCCTGAACAAGCTACCGGTAAATGGCTGACGCACATGTCGTTTCACAACATCTTGCGCAAACCCTTCAACGCCGCTTTGATCGGGTGGGCGGAGAAGAGTGACGATAGGTCCGGATGTAGCATGTACCAATGGTGCTGAATACCTGCCAGGTATAGTTAACAGTGCTATAGGACAGGTTTAATTGAGAGTGGCAAAACCCAGACGAAGCCCAATAGGCGAGTGATAGGCCCCCGGCCAGCGGCCGGGTAGGTGTTCTCATATCTCTAAAACAGGTGCCAAGCTGTCTTGTAAGCCCTCAGAGTATTACTGGCCAAGGAATTGGCCATCAGTCTCTTAGCTATGGTGAGATGAGAGACTAGTCCCAGCGCAGCTGGGCCTGGTGAGGAATCTTTTTTTTTCTTTTCTTTTTTCTTTTTTCCTCCATGCGTGAGAGACTCTAATGGCGGAGTCATCTGTGTAAACCTAAAGCGGAGAAGCCATGCGCGAGAGACTAATGGCGGAGCCATGCGTAATTGACTAATGGCGGAGTCATATGTGTAAAACTAAAATGGAGAAGCTCTGCGTGAGAGACTCTAATGGTGGAGTCATATGTGTAAAACTAAATGGAGAAGCCATGCGTGAGAGACTCAGATGGCGGAGTCATATGTGTAACTAAACGGAGAAGCCATGCGTGAGAGCCTCTAATGGCGGAGTCATATGTGTAAACCTAAAACGGAGAAGCCATGCGTGAGAGACTCAGATGGCGGAGTCATATGTGTAAACCTAAAACGGAGAAGCCATGCGTGAGAGACTCTAATGGCGGAGACATGAGTGTAAAACTAACACGGAGAAGCCATGCGTGAGAGACTCTAATGGCGGAGACATATGTGTAAACCTAAAACGGAGAAGCCATGCGTGAGAGACTCAGATGGCGGAGTCATATGTGTAAACCTAAAACGGAGAAGCCATGCGTGAGAGACTCTAATGGCGGAGTCATATGTGTAACCTAAAACGGAGAAGCCATGCGTGAGAGACTCAAATATATATATATTTTTTTATACTATAAACCACTTAAGCAGCTCCCGTATGGGCACAGCTCTGAGTACGAGCATGAAGAGCATGGTATAACGCAGATCACCTGCACGGACTAACTAACATCCTGTGCCTAAATAACCCCCTTGGAACCTTATGTACGGCCGGCAGCAGGAAGCCAGCCACCGCCTATGATCTGCTCCCCCTGACCGAGCCTAGTACTCCTTCCCCTGATCCATGCCTACCTAACGGCACGGCGGCCCGTGCCAGACTTTATTGAAGATAAGGAGCCTTTACCCCCAGCCGTGTGGGGAGCTCACGCTGCTCCCTGGCAGAATGCACCAGTGCGGGGGAGCCCCCCCCCCCCTCAGCTAGGGCCGACCCGGCTGGACACTCGTACCGCGTGGGGAGCAGCGCCGCTCCCTGGCAATGTGCACCAGATCAGAGGGAGCCCTTCCTTTACCGTGGGCCCCGGCCCCCGCTGGTTTGAATCGTGTGCCACGTGAGGAGCTGCACAGCTCCCTGGCATTGTGCGCCGGTGCGGGAGTGCCCCCCCTCACCTAGGGGCTGGTTGTTGTGACTGGAACCCTAGGGTCTGTAGTCGTGACAGACTGATGCCTGCAGTCGTGGCAGGGCTTTATAACGAGTCTGTAGTCGTGACAGACCTGGCAAAGCAAAATTTCTATCTAAATAATTATATATTTTTTTAACTTCCCACCAAAGGCCCACGCATGCGCACCACACTTGACTCACCTGGAGGGCATGTCAGCCACAAACCCCACAGTATCGCAAAGTAGCCAACCACCTGTGGACCTGAATAAACAAGGACAGACATGTGAGTGAGCGAACCCCGGCTGAGTGACCCTTCACCCACGCAACCGCTCCCTAGCTAACCACCGGTTTGTCGCGGCTGCGCCAGAAACCGACCCACTGACTCCCGACGTACCGTATGGGCTTATGGGCGGCCAGGCTGCGTGCGCAAGGCGAAGTGGCCATCCCCCTTCCTTGAACCCTCTCTTTATTTAATACTTAAAACTTTTTTTTTTTTTTTTCTGACGCCTGCCTTAGTGCCTAGCCACTGGTGCTGAGCAAGGAGCCCAGCACCTGGACTTCAGTACCAGCATGGCCTGTAGGTGTCGCCCTCTTTCAGACCATGACCTGCTGGAGCGCCGAAGGCCAGTGAGCCGCACTGTGGAGCCGATGGCCGACGTGACCGATGTGCTGCGCGCGATGGTATGAGAGCGGGAGTGTGACTCGCCACAGCGGAGCCACAGGTGAGGGGTGACCGAGGAGGCTATTGCACCGTTAGCCTGGGGGACGCTGCATGTGAGTGGGGGAGCCTTAAACCGGATCGGAAAGTGCGGGCAGTCCCAGGTGCGGCTGGGGACAGACGGCAACGCTCGGCCGCGTAACATGACATAAATAAACGAGACGGGTGGGCATCCCCCCGACCTACCTATACTCCGCAGCGATGAGCCCGACGCAGCCGACCACACGAATTAACAACGAGATTTAACAGATTTATTTAACCAATCATTAGTAACAGGAGTCGTCCCGGAAGATTGGAAATTGGCAAATGTCGTGCCCATTCACAAGAAAGGTAGTAGGGAGGAATCGAGCAACTATAGACCAGTGAGTCTGACATCAATAGTAGGCAAATTAATGGAAACCCTATTAAAGGATAGGATTGTGGAACATCTAAAATCCCATGGATTGCAAGATGAAAAACAACATGGGTTTACTTCAGGGAGATCATGTCAAACAAATCTTATAGATTTTTTTGACTGGGTGAATAAAATAATAGACGGTGGAGGTGCAGTAGACATCGCATATCTAGATTTTAGTAAGGCTTTTGACACTGTCCCACATAGAAGACTTATCAATAAACTGCAGTCATTGAGCATGGACTCCCATATTGTTGAGTGGATTAGGCAGTGGCTGAGTGACAGACAACAGAGGGTTGTAGTCAATGGAGAACATTCAAAACAAGGTAATGTTACCAGTGGGGTTCCACAGGGATCTGTACTGGGACCGATTTTGTTTAATATCTTCATAAGTGATATTGCAAAAGGCCTCGCTGGTAAGGTTTGTCTTTTTGCTGATGACACAAAGATATGTAACAGGGTTGATGTTCCTGGAGGGAAACGCCAAATGGAAAAGGATTTAGGAAAACTAGAAGAATGGTCAGAACTCTGGAAACTGAAATTTAATGTGGATAAGTGCAAGATAATGCACCTGGGGCGTAAAAACCCAAGGGCAGAATATAGAATATTTGACACAGTCCTGACCTCAGTATCTGTGGAAAGGGATTTAGGAGTAATTATTTCAGAAGACTTAAAGGTGGGAAGACAATGTAATAGAGCAGCACGAAATGCCAGCAGAATGCTTGGATGTATAGGGAGAGGTATAAGCAGTAGAAAGAGTGAAGTGCTTATGCCGCTGTACAGAACACTGGTGAGACCTCACTTGGAGTATTGTGCGCAGTACTGGAGGCCATATCTCCAGAAGGATATAGATACTCTAGAGAGAGTTCAGAGAAGAGCTACTAAACTAGTACATGGATTGCAGGAAAAAAACTTACCAGGAAAGGTTAAAGGACCTTAATATGTATAGCTTGGAAGAAAGAAGAGACAGAGGGGATATGATAGAAACTTTTAAATACATAAAGGGAATCAACTCGGTAAAGGAAGAGAGCATATTTAAAAGAAGAAAAACTACCACAAGAGGACACAGTTTTAAATTAGAGGGGCAAAGGTTTAAAAGTAATATAAGGAAGTATTACTTTACTGAGAGAGTAGTGGATGCATGGAATAGCCTTCCTGCAGAAGTGGTAGCTGCAAATACAGTGAAGGGGTTTAAGCATGCATGGGATAGGCATAAGGCCATCCTTCATATAAGATAGGGCCGGGGGCTATCCATAGTATTCAGTATATTGGGCAGACTAGATGGGCCAAATGGTTCTTATCTGCCGACACATTCTATGTTTCTATGTTTCTATGTTTCTATGAGACACGCGACCTCTCTGGAAGGACAGCCAACCCACGAGCTGATTCGAAAGCATTCGAACTGACAAGTGGGGGCAGGAGAGCCAGGTTTAAATAATTAAAGCCCCGCCTCCCCTCACACAAACATGGCACTCTTAATTGCCTACCACTTATCATCACAACAAAAATTCTTTGCCATGGCAATAAGGCATTCAAATTTATGATGAGCCGAATCAAACGTAGACTGCAGGCAAGACACGTAACATCTATCAAACCTTCCCAAGGTCCACCGATCTTCTCCTCAATAGCTATAGCTGAACAGTTCAAACTTTTCTACGAATCCCTCTACAATCTCTCCCCTCTGGATGAAGGTCAACCCCTATCAGAAAGAGATAGTGAAATACACCGCTTCCTAGACTCCTTAAACCTCCCGACACTATCCCCTACCCAAAAAGATGCCCTTTCAAAGCCATTTACACTTCCGGAGCTGATCTCAGCACTAAAAACCTCCCCAAAAGGTAAAAGCCCTGGACCTGATGGTCTCACTACTTGTTATTATATGGCATTCTTGCAGGATAACAGGCCGAACTGGATGGACAAATGTCTTTTTTCGGCCTTATGTACTATGTTACTATGTTACTATGTATTCCAAAATTCGCTACTCTCCCACTTCCTCCCGATCTGTAACTCCGCCCTGCAAAACATACCATTGTCTTCTGAGATGACTAATGCCCTAATTACGATAATCCCAAAAGAAGGAAAGGATCCTTCGTCTTGTGCAAACTACCGTCCCATATCCCTTTTGAACATTGATCTAAAACTGATAGCGAAAATGCTGGCCACCAGATTACAATCCCTTCTCCCAACTTTGATACATCCCGATCAAGTGGGATTTGTACGTGGCCGAGAGGGAAAGGACAACACCACCAAAGTTCTTGATGCCTTGTACTTTGCCTCTCACAAAAAAAAGCCACTTGTTCTTCTCGGCACTGATGCCGAAAAGGCATTCGACCGTATAGATTGGTCTTTCATCAAGCATACCCTACAGAAATTCCACATCCCCGACCCTTTTATCCATGCCATCTTTGCAATGTACAACCACTCCTCCGCCACAGTATCAGTTAACAATCTCATTTCATCACGCTTTTCCATAAAAAATGGAACCCGTCAGGGATGCCCTCTCTCCCCCCTTATATTTGTCCTTGTGATGGAAACCTTGATGCAGGCCCTCAGACAAGATAAATAAATCATGGGTCTGAAAATAGGGACGTCAGAGTTCAAATTAGCTGCCTTTGCCGATGACCTTCTGATACTTACTACTAATCCCTCCACTTCCATGCCCTTAATAACGGCACTCTTGGCGAAATTTGGCTTTTTATCCAACTTCAAAGTTAACCCTCATAAATCACAAATTCTCCACACTGGCCATTCTCCCAACACGCTTCCAGCTCTCAGAACCAACTCCCCCTTTGACTGGTCCTCACCCCATCTAAATTACTTAGGTATCAAACTAACCTCCCCAACCTGTTTTGCCTCAATTACACGTCTCTCCTGACGCTGCTCAGGTGGACTCGCTAGATCACCAATATCTGTCCTGGTTTGGGAGAAAGAACCTGGTTATGTCCCTGGTGATTCCTAGACTCACCTACTTAATGCAAATTCTCCCAATAGCAATTCCTAGGTCATATTTTCACTCCTTGAACAATCATATTCGGAAATTTATCTGGCAGGGAAGTAGGCCTAGGATCTCCCTCTCAACCCTAATTAAACCTAAACATCTAGGCGGAATAGGCCTTCCTGACCCTGAGAAATGAAAGCTATACACTTATGTAGAGCTGTGGATTGGCTTAGACCCTCTCAGCAAAAACAATGGCTAGCTTTGGAAAATGTATACTTTCCCTCCCTTACCCTTCTATACCGAATCGGCGGGAGTGGTTCTCCGCTAACTATCGGGCCCTGACTTTACCTTCTCCCCTGTTACAAATAAGGGATATAATTTCTCTTTCACCTCGTGAGATGAGATTCTTCCCCGATTGACATCAGATCCTCCAACAAGCCAATATTAGATCTATTTGATAAAGATGGATGCATTTTATCTGATCTACTTCTTAAGAAGTCTCTGTACCTCCCTTCTTCGAGTATTCTACTCTTCAATTATCTAAAGAGAGACCCCTTCTTCGAGTATTCTACTCTTCAATTATCTAAAGAGAGACCTCCTCTATTACATAAACACTTATTGCTCAAAATGTCCCAGATTAGTTTGAAAACCTGTTGACAACCTCCAAATACCCCTCCAAACTTATCTCCACTATGTACAAAAGATTAAGCCTCCCTCTCACGGATGCCAAACCTGCCTTCATTGCTCTATGGGAAGGAGACTTGAAGAGACAGTTCTCCCAAAAGGAGATTGTTAAACTTTGTTCTATCCCTCATAAACTTTCCCGCTGTGTGTGGGTTCAGGAAAATGGGTATAAAGTATTATCTAGGTGGTACAAAACCCCAGATAAAATCTCAATGTACTACCCCAATGTTCCTGTCCGTTGTTGGAGATGTGAAACCATGAAAGGCACCTTTTACCACATTTGGTGGGAATGCCCCAAGATAACTGAATGGTGGAAAGCTATTTTTCAAATTAGTAACAACATCTGCAGGTCTGCATTCACATGCACCTCTGAAATTGTGCTTCTTTCCTTTGGCATCCGGGGTAGGGACACACATACACTATCCCTATTTTCTTCCCTGATGTCAGCCGCACGCCTGATGATACCTATTCATTGGCGCTCTCCCGAAACTCTGAGTGTTGACCATTGGCTTAATAAAGTTGATCAGCTATACCGCCTGGAAGTTGAATACTCGGGCCACCTTTCTCTCCATTTGGTCCCATTGGAAGGAATACAGGCACTTTGTATAAAACCCAGATAAAATCTCAATGTACTACCCCAATGTTCCTGACCGTTGTTGGAGATGTGAAACCATGAAAGGCACCTTTTACCACATTTGGTGGGAATGCCCCAAGATTAGAGTTGAGCGAACACCTGGATGTTCGGGTTCGAGAAGTTCGGCCGAACTTCCCGTAAATGTTCGGGTTCGGGATCCGAACCCGAACCGAACTTCGTCCCGAACCCGAACCCCATTGAAGTCAATGGGGACCCGAACTTTTGGGCACTAAAAAGGCTGTAAAACAGCCCAGGAAAGAGCTAGAGGGCTGCAAAAGGCAGCAACATGTAGGTAAATCCCCTGCAAACAAATGTGGATAGGGAAATGAATTAAAATTAAAATTAAAAAAATAAAAATGAACCAATATCAATTGGACAGAGGTCCCATAGCAGAGAATCTGGCTTCACGTCAGCAGAGAATCAGTCTCTTCATGCCATAGCAAAGAATCTGGCTTCATGTCAGCAGAGAATCAGTCTCTTCATGCCATAGCAGAGAATCTGGCTTCATGTCAGCGCAGAATCAGTCTTCATGTCATAGCAGAGAATCAGGCTTCACGTCACCCACCACTGGAACAGGCCACTGTCACACATTTAGGCCCAGGCACCCAGGCAGAGGAGAGCGGTCCCGTAACAGAGAATCTGGCCTTATGTCAGCGCAGAATCTGTCTTCATGTCATAGCAGAGAATCAGGCTTCACGTCACCCACCACTGGAACAGGCCACTGTCACACATTTAGGCCCAGGCACCCAGGCAGAGGAGAGCGGTCCCGTAACAGAGAATCTGGCCTTATGTCAGCGCAGAATCTGTATTCATGTCATAGCAGAGAATCAGGCTTCACGTCACCCACCACTGGAACAGGCCACTGTCACACATTTAGGCCCAGGCACCCAGGCAGAGGAGAGAGGTCCCGTAAAAGAGAATCTGGCCTTAAGTCAGCACAGAATCTGTCTTCATGTCATAGCAGAGAATCAGGCTTCACGTCACCCACCACTGGAACAGGCCACTGTCACACATTTAGGCCCCGGCACCCAGACAGAGGAGAGCGGTCCCGTAACAGAGAATCTGGCCTTATGTCAGCGCAGAATCTGTATTCATGTCATAGCAGAGAATCAGGCTTCACGTCACCCACCACTGGAACAGGCCACTGTCACACATTTAGGCCCAGGCACCCAGGCAGAGGAGAGAGGTCCCGTAACAGAGAATCTGGCCTTATGTCAGCGCAGAATCTGTATTCATGTCATAGCAGAGAATCAGGCTTCACGTCAGCCACCACTGGAACAGGCCACTGTCACACATTTAGGCCCAGGCACCCAGGCAGAGGAGAGAGGTCCCGTAACAAAGAATCTGGCCTTATGTCAGCGCAGAATCTGTCTTCATGTCATAGCAGAGAATCAGGCATCACGTCACCCACCACTGGAACAGTCCACTGTCACACATTTAGGCCCCGGCACCCAGACAGAGGAGAGCGGTCCCGTAACAGAGAATCTGGCCTTATGTCAGCGCAGAATCTGTCTTCATGTCATAGCAGAGAATCAGGCTTCACGTCAGCCACCACTGGAACAGGCCACTGTCACACATTTAGGCCCAGGCACCCAGGCAGAGGAGAGCGGTCCTGTAACAGAGAATCTGGCCTTATGTCAGCGCAGAATCTGTATTCATGTCATAGCAGAGAATCAGGCTTCATGTCACCCACCACTGGAACAGGCCACTGTCACACATTTAGGCCCAGGCACCCAGGCAGAGGAGAGAGGTCCCGTAACAGAGAATCTGGCCTTATGTCAGCGCAGAATCTGTATTCATGTCATAGCAGAGAATCAGGCTTCACGTCACCCACCACTGGAACAGGCCACTGTCACACATTTAGGCCCCGGCACCCAGACAGAGGAGAGGTTCATTCAACTTTGGGTTGCCCCGCAATATAATGGTAAAATGAAATTAAAAATAGTATTAAATGAGGAAGTGCCCTGGAGTAGAATAATATATTGTTAAGGGGAGGTAGTTAATATCTAATCTGCACAAGGGATTGACAGGTCCTGTGGGATCCATGCCTGGTTCATTTTTATGAACGTCAGCTTGTCCACATTGGCTGTAGACAGGCAGCTGCGTTTGTCTGTAATGACGCCCCCTGCCGTGCTGAATACACGTTCAGACAAAACGCTGGCCGCCGGGCAGGCCAGCACCTCCAAGGCATAAAAGGCTAGCTCTGGCCACGTGGACAATTTGGAGACCCAGAAGTTGAATGGGGCCGAACCATCAGTCAGTACGTGGAGGGGTGTGCACAGGTACTGTTCCACCATGTTAGTGAAATGTTGCCTCCTGCTAACACGTTCCGTATCAGGTGGTGGTGCACTTAGCTGTGGCGTGTTGACAAAACTTTTCCACA
>NC_053389.1:27526570-27553693 GCF_905171765.1 Bufo bufo | reverse complement strand
TTCTCCGGTCCCGGAGAGTAGGCCGGTGGAGCCTCCTCTGGCTCTACACCAATATCAGTCATCTTTGGTATTTCAGGCGCGGACGTTGCAGCAAAACGGTGCTCACTCTCCAACATGCTCGATCCTTCTCTGGAGAGCGATAGGGTGGCTCCAATAAGATCAGCCAGCTCCTCCCATTGCACTGGGAGGCCGCCCCCCAGGTATTCCAGTATGGGGAAGGCGGAGTCCATGCTGGCAGACATGCAAATGTCCAGATAAGCAGTGGCGCCTGACCTTGAACCTTTTCCCGCTTTTTCATCAGAAAGGCGCCAACTTTTCCCGCTTTTTCGGGATGAAGATGACGCAGCAGCAAATTCAGCAAGCTCAGCGGCCATCTTTAGCAAAATCCGCTGTCTATTCACTGACAGCAAGCAGGATGATAAAAAGTCCATAAAACCACACTCCGGTGTGGCGATTTTCTTCCTCTTGATAGCGCAACACTGCACAGCGCTTTTTTTGGAGGTTATAGGTACACTTTTAGTATGTTTTTCAGTCCACAAAGTCCACTTTAATAAAACAGGCAATTTGTCACTTTGGTCACAGGGCAACTGTATAAGGCACAAAGTTCACGCTTCTTGCACTAGAAAGCGTGCGTATCCTGTTCGTGACGCCAAAAGAGAGGTGCAGCGTACTCAAGTTAGGGTTAATAGTGTTCCTGGGTGTTGTAGTGCAATCATGACACTAACCTGAGACGGCTGACTCTCTGCAAGGGCAGGGGATGATAGGAAATGTTCGTGACGCCAGTGCCAATTAAACGGTGGCACGCCGTTTGCTGATAGCAGGAATAACTGAGGAACCACGTGATGTTAAAGCAGAACTCAAACTTTAGTAGTCATCATATAGGGACATTAACGGAAGCGCAGTTCCTTTGCAGACAGTTGATTTTCAATACAGTTGATGCAGGCAATATATGTATAGCAAGGTGACTTCAGAGTGTTAAACACAGGACTTGCAGTACAGGCAGCTTGCACTCTATTCCTGACTGATCCTGGAACATAGAAAATCTTCTCCAAGGCCCAATACCCTAGCTCTGGCGTATATCCTTGGTTTTATCTTTATCAAGTACCTCCTCTGTTGTCTTGAGTACCTCTTGCTTTTCTGAACTTGCCTCTGTCTCTCTCTCAGATTCCTCAGGCTCTTTAACTGAGGTGTTCCTGCTTCTGCATAGGTGAATTCAGGAGGGGAACCTTCTCCTTGAATCTGGAACCCGGTTACAGGGACTGCAATACCCTCTCCTGGTCCGCAGGCTTCAGGCCTGGACTGGACCCTGACATTGTCTAGTCTCCAACTACAACTCTAGACTCCAACTCCAGACTCCAACTCCAGACTGACTTTCCTTTCCCTGACTGGGCTTTATATAAACTAGGGCTCCCTAGCTCCCTCTAGTGACTAAGAGCTGGAATGACACCCCTAGCAGGCCTGTACATGCAAGTTTCACAGTAACAGGGAAATACATAGCATTACATTACATTACATTTTATAAAGATGACTTATACCAACTTCCCCATAGATAAGGGGGGGACGACAGCACACAAGTGACCCTTCTGTAGTGACGGGCATTACAGTCCCCGTACACTACACTGTGTCACGGCCAGCTCCTCTGAAGGCAGGGTTAGCATGGCAGAGATGTGGAGAAGTTTTGTCACCACGCCACAGCTAACTGCAATACCACCTGATACGGAACGTGTTAGCAGGAGGCAACATTTCACTAACATGGTGGAACAGTACGTGTGCACACCCCTCCACGTACTGACTGATGGATCGGCCCCATTCAACTTCTGGGTCTCCAAATTGTCCACGTGGCCAGAGCTAGCCTTTTATGCCTTGGAGGTGCTGGCCTGCCCGGCGGCCAGCGTTTTGTCTGAACGTGTATTCAGCACGGCAGGGGGCGTCATTACAGACAAACGCAGCCGCTTGTCTACAGCCAATGTGGACAAGCTGACGTTCATAAAAATTAACCAGGCATGGATCCCACAGGACCTGTCCATCCCTTGTGCAGATTAGACATTAACTACCTCCCCTTAACAATATATTATTGTACTCCAGGGCACTTCCTCATTCAATCCTATTTTTATTTTCATTTTACCATTATATTGCAGGGCAACCCAAAGTTAAATGAACCTCTCCTCTGTCTGGGTACCGGGGCCTAAATGTGTGACAGTGGCCTGTTCCAGTGGTGGGTGACGTGAAGCCTGATTCTCTGCTAAGACATGAAGACTGATTCTCTGCTGACATGAAGCCAGATTCTCTGTTACGCGACCTCTCTCCTCTGCCTGGGTGCCTGGGCCTAAATATGTGACAGTGGCCTGTTCCAGTGGTGGGTGACGTGAAGCCTGATTCTCTGCTATGACATGAAGACTGATTCTGTGCTGACATGAAGCCAGATTCTCTGTTACGGGACCTCTCTCCTCTGTCTGGGTGCCAGGGCCTAAATATGTGACAGTGGCCTGTTCCAGTGGTGGGTGACATGAAGCCTGATTCTCTGCTATGACATGAAGACTGATTCTCTGCTGACATGAAGCCTGAATCTCTGTTATGGGACCTCTCTCCTCTGCCTGGGTGCCGGGGCCTAAATATGTGACAGTGGCCTGTTCCAGTGGTGGGTGACGTGAAGCCTGATTCTCTGCTATGACATGAAGACTGATTCTCTGCTGACATGAAGCCTGAATCTCTGTTATGGGACCTCTCTCCTCTGCCTGGGTGCCGGGGCCTAAATATGTGACAGTGGCCTGTTCCAGTGGTGGGTGACGTGAAGCCTGATTCTCTGCTATGACATGAAGACTGATTCTCTGCTGACATGAAGCCTGAATCTCTGTTATGGGACCTCTCTCCTCTGCCTGGGTGCCGGGGCCTAAATATGTGACAGTGGCCTGTTCCAGTGGTGGGTGACGTGAAGCCTGATTCTCTGCTATGACATGAAGACTGATTCTCTGCTGACATGAAGCCTGAATCTCTGCTATGGGAACCCTCTCCTCTGCCTGGGTGCCGGGGCCTAAATGTGTGACAGTGGCCTGTTCCAGTGGTGGGTGACGTGAAGCCTGATTCTCTGCTATGACATGAAGACTGATTCTCTGCTGACATGAAGCCTGAATCTCTGTTATGGGACCTCTCTCCTCTGCCTGGGTGCCGGGGCCTAAATATGTGACAGTGGCCTGTTCCAGTGGTGGGTAACGTGAAGCCTGATTCTCTGCTATGACATGAAGACTGATTCTCTGCTGACATGAAGCCTGAATCTCTGTTATGAGACCTCTCTCCTCTGCCTGGGTGCCGGGGCCTAAATATGTGACAGTGGCCTGTTCCAGTGGTGGGTGACGTGAAGCCTGATTCTCTGCTATGACATGAAGACTTATTCTCTGCTGACATGAAGCCTGAATCTCTTTTATGAGACCTCTCTCCTCTGCCTGGGTGCCGGGGCCTAAATATGTGACAGTGGCCTGTTCCAGTGGTGGGTGACGTGAAGCCTGATTCTCTGCTATGACATGAAGACTGATTCTCTGCTGACATGAAGCCTGAATCTCTGTTATGGGACCTCTCTCCTCTGTCTGGGTGCCAGGGCCTAAATGTGTGACAGTGGCCTGTTCCAGTGGTGGGTGAGGGGTTAATTGTACGGATCACAGCCCCCTGTAAGAGATCTGGTGCTGCCAGGCAGCAGGGGGCAGTCATGTACACAGTTCTTTTAGTATATTCTAACTAGAAGCGTCCCCATCACTATGGGAACGCCTCTGTGTTAGAATATACTGTCGGATCTGAGTTTTCACGAAGTGAAAACTCAGCTCTGAAAAAGCTTTTATGCAGACGGATCTTCGGATCCGTCTGTATGAAAGTAACCTACGGCCACGGATCACGGACACGGATGCCAATCTTGTGTGCTTCCGTGTTCTTTCACGGACCCATTGACTTGAATGGGTCCGTGAACCGTTGTCCGTCAAAAAAATAGGACAGGTATTTTTTTGACGGACAGGATACACGGATCACGGTCTCGGCTGCAAACGGTGCATTTTCCGATTTTTCCACGGACCCATTGAAAGTCAATGGTTCCGCAAAAAAAACGGAAAACGGTACAACGGCCACGGATGCACACAACGGTCGTGTGCATGAGGCCATAGGGCGAAATATTCAATAGATTGACCTGAGTCCTAAAATGTGTGTAATAAATGTTATAAACACTTTAAAAAAAATTGAAGTGCAGAACTGATAAGTAAAAGGTGGATATTTAAGATATATGTAAATATAAACTTTATTATCCTGATTGGCAATAACTAAAATTTTTGGTTGGAAAAAATCTTACTAAAACCACAATCAAAATCCTGGAAATGTTTAACAGTAAAATTAGGTGCTTTTTTAAAAATCACAATGAAAAGAGAACTCAAGACATTGGTACTGAACATTTGTTTACAATACCCTTATGAAAAAACATATAATATTTATTTAATTTTGATCTATGAAAAATGTATATGCTAGGGAGCTTATAGATCGGACTCTGGTGCAATGTTAGAATTTTATGTTGTCGGATGATTCAGGATTTAACATGTTCCAGAGTGATACGCTCAACAAAAAAAGATGAAGATGAAGTGATTCACCCATCATGCCTAGTGCCTACTGTACAAGCCTGTCGGTCCAGTGCTATATTCTGGCGTTGCTACAGTTGTTCAAGTGTATGTTCAGCATTGAGCAACAGTATGTTTTGAAAGAATTAGGTCACAGGACTAATTCAACAGATCAAGTGACCAGGTTAATAATACATTAATTAATGTTTTCTGCCATAATGCCATGAGCAGTCTTCAAGAAGACAATGCCATCATGCATCTTGTATCAAATGTGAACTAGTGGTTCAGGGAGCATTAGACCTTATTTAAATCCAGGTACAAACCAGATATTTGAGACCTTTACGACAGTATATATATTTTTTTTAATAATAGTGTACTTAACGGTTATTTAATTCCCTTATTCGGAATAGTTATGAATCATACTTTTGAGTCTACATTTTACTACAGTGTTAACTGTAAAACATGAAGGTTCTTAATCCTGCGTAGACAACCAGCATGGATCACTTTTTCTACTTTGCACTATAAACAAGTCTAGAGTGTAGAATTCTAAAAACATGGTTTGGATTGTTCATATTCATGCATGTGCTGTGTTAATTATGTATTGTCAATATTTAGACAAAGAAATATGTATCTAAATAATAATATTTTAAAAAAGAATCCTGTGTTGTTAGGTTTCATTTACAAAATTAATTTATTTTACTTTATTTTATTTGATTATTTTTTATTTTTTTTAAAATTGGGTTTGGGGCGCCAGTGTTGTGGTTCACGATGTAGCAAGTTGTGGACCGTATGTGGCCTTCCCTTGTCAAAATGTCTTGTGCACTAAAAATTGTACTGGACTTATTGATGAACCTAATGAAAAATTTTAATTAGATTTTTTTATGTTTTTTTTTTTTTTTGCTACGGATTAAGGTTCGAACATGGTGTTGTCTGTTGTCCTGGGAGGGATGGCTGACTTCCGTGTTGACCTATCTACATGGTTGGGTGTGACTGGCGTTATACTCATCCGTGTGACAATCCGGTTTTGTTAATGAAGCCTGAATGACTCATGTATATAGGGATAGTTACTTTTATATATTTTTTTAAAATATTGACAATTATGTAATGATAATTTGCACATGCAAAATATATATAGACACAGCTTTAAAAAAAAAAAATATTAAAAAAATACCTACTATATAATGTTCCTCACTAGTTTCAGAATTCTTATACTCTGAGTCACGTAATCACATTTTTCGGTCTGTTTGGCGGAAGCAATGCCAGGACATTTACATTTTTTTTTTATAAGTGCGCTATAAAGGATCCGTGCTGTTTAGTTTTTAAAACATGCCTTTACCATTTTGCTTATTATTACAGATTATTATTATTATTTTTTTGGGGGGTATCCACAATTATTTCTAAATAAATTTGATATTAGTTCTCAGTCTTATTAATTGAGCTCTTTTAATAATAATAAAGTTTTTGTTACTAAAGATTTAATTGGCTGGATACAAATTTGTATTCTTATAACACAAAATTATTATTTATTTATTTTAAATATTATCATTTCTTCAAGTTTATGTCAATTTTAAAAATAATGTATTTATGTTGAAAGTAGTTATTTTTTGTATTTATAGATGAAACTTGATGTCTTCAATTTTTTTTATTTAAAAAAAAAAAATTGGATTAACGTATAATAGAGAAAAAATTAGAATTTTCTTTTACACTTAACGCTAAAACGAATAACATTCTGCTGTCTGTTCCTGCAGAGTGAGTCAGGGCTATGTGTAGACCTTAAACTACAATGTTAAGTAACCATATGCCTGCTGCTGGTTTGTCAAGATTATTCGGAGATTAACGGTGGATTATAAGGCCTACACCAACCATAAATGCTGATATTATCCAATTGCTTAATAATTATGTGTAGGCCATATACTCAACGATTATCAAGGACTACTGCTATTATCAATATGCATTGAAGTTCTGTGTAGGACAAATAATGTCCCTTTTATATGTACCTGCAGGTGATGTTTGTCAGTCTACTGATGAGTTTGTGATGGAGTATAGGGGCCTTACTGTAACCTAATGTTTTGAAATTAATAAGAAAACTTCAATTAATCAAATAAAAACAAACACACAATATATTTTAACCATTAAAATAGTATATTAATAAAAAATGAACAAAATAAAATAAATTAACAATGTGCCTTAAGGCAAGGCCTTTAATTGATTATGGAGGTTCATGAGCTCCTCCATGGCCTTGTTGTGCTGCTCCTCCAAAACAGCCATCTGGTGGGAGTACTGCAGCCTGATCTCCCTTATTTTTCGGCAGTGCTGCTCCCGGAACTGCCTGATTAGGGTCCTATGGTCCCGTTGAAGGACCTTCATTTTTTTTTTTTTCATTGCTTTAAGTACTGTTAAAAAAAATAATATAATAATTAGATATATAGAGTCTTTACTCTTGAGTAAAAGAGCCATTTATGGCGACTGTGGCAAAGTACGACGGGGTTGGCAGGTCGTTGGCACAATAGTGTTCTTGTTATAACTTTATTTTTGCCATAATTATTAAAATGTTTATTTTAACAATATTATATTTAGAAACTAAGGATTGAAGTTGCTATATGCACTGTAGTAAACCAAAGGGGAGAATCAGGGATGCTTGGTATGTCTCAAAGGGAATGTATGCCTCAGGGAGATAATTTACATTAATCAGTACATCTGGAATCAGCACACCTGTTTTGTTTCTGGGGTTTTGTCTTTAATATTGATTTTTGAACGGGTTTTAAATAGTTAACATAGACATTGGGTGGGACAGGTCTCACCTGTACTCCATTCTATGTTCTCATAACGGTGTTGTTAAAAAGGCTGTTAAGATAAAGTGTGGACAGGCCATTCCAATGCAGAACAATCTGAGAAGGGAACCAGAACGGTGACAGACTGTAAAGAGTGTTGCGATAGTACTGTCTTGTTACCCTGCTTGTAATGAACTGTAAGTGTGGGACTTTCTGTTATCCAATATAACTAAACTAATACGTGTGTGTGTGTGTGAATGAGTTTAAACAACAAAAGCAAATATTTACCCTCCTTGTGTGGGGTGGTGACAACTCCTAGAGGAAAAAAAGGAGACAATGCGGCAGCACTCTGCAAATCAGACAAAGTACAACAATGCTTACAAAAATTATGATGCTAATACTACGCTTAAAAAGCGAGATGCTTGGTCAATGCGCATGGCGCATAACAGGTAGTATTTAGTGTTAGGACCCGTGTAACAGAGATCGCCTTGACGTTTGGCATACGGGCTTAGATGGTTTTGTACAAAATGCATTGACCAAGCATCTCGCTTTTTAAGCGTAGTATTAGCATCATAATTTTTGTAAGCATTGTTGTACTTTGTCTGATTTGCAGAGTGCTGCCGCATTGTCTCCTTTTTTTCCTCTAGGTCTTTGCCATGGCGGCGTGCACCTGCGCACTGGGAGGTGCTGACTAACCCTCTTTTTTTGCAGATTTACAATGCTGGAGATGTGGCACTCCAGCGAGTCGTGCACTCCTGATTAGCCTGTCTGCCCCATAGGCTGATTTTAATTATTTTCAGTATAAAGCTGTGGCCTGCTCTCACTACATTCATTGGAAGCTGTTTAGCACCAGGAAGGGTATAGAGTGGGCTCAGCATGCATGTTGGTACCTGCATCCCTTGTAATGGAGGCCATTTTGGCACAAAAAACGGAAAAAGGCAGAGTGGATCCAGCATGCATGTGGGTCCAACACTCCCTGAGTTTTATGGCGGTCATTATGGCGCATAACAGGTAGTATTTAGTGTTAGGACCCGTGTAACAGAGATCGCCTTGACGTTTGGCATACGGGCTTAGATGGTTTTGTACAAAATGCATTGACCAAGCATCTCGCTTTTTAAGCGTAGTATTAGCATCATAATTTTTGTAAGCATTGTTGTACTTTGTCTGATTTGCAGAGTGCTGCCGCATTGTCTCCTTTTTTTCCTCTAGGTCTTTGCCATGGCGGCGTGCACCTGCGCACTGGGAGGTGCTGACTAACCCTCTTTTTTTGTGGTGACAACTCCGTCATCATCCTCTTCCTCCGACTCATCATCCTCCAAAATTGGGGGGGGGGGACTCTGGTAGGGCTGACAGTCCAGCCTCTTCCTCCTCCATTGAAACCCCCTCCTGTGGTGGTGCAGGGGCATTTGTGGGCCCTGAGGGTCCTGGCTGCTGCTCCTCCTCCCCCTCAGACGTAGAGACCTCCCACGAATCCCTACTGGCAGGCCTGCGTCTGACAGAGGGAAGGCGAGCACCTATAATAACAAATTAGACTTATGTAAAAATAATCATCACAAATAATAAATGTATCTCAGGATTACGTTACTTTTGTTTATTTCACCAACACTCAGTAATCATTGTACCTGGACAGTGAGTATCCCGGATCTGGCGGATTCGCGGTAGATGCCGCCGCTTGAGATCCGACCATTTCTTAAGCATGGCCAATGGGGTGTGTTTCCCACCATGTTCCCTTCTCCTTCCTGATATCCCGCATGATGAGCTTCTTGTCCGTGTGTGAACGGAGGTCATCATAACCTCTCTCTAACAGGCGCTGCGTGATTAAAAAAGGAATAATTTAATCAAAAACATTTAATAAAACTAATATTGCGCAACTTTAACATTAGCAGAAGTGGAGTACGTCAGGCTATTCCAGAAAGTTGAACAAGCGGTCGGATCCGTCCTGCCGCTAGTTCACTTATGCCCCCAGACAGTGGCGTAGCTAGAAATGACTTTGCCCCATAGCAAATTTTTTAATGGGGACAACCTACCTACCACAGAAATATTTTCACAAGCCCTTCCTTTCATGCCACCCACATAACTGTGGATAGTAAAGATAGCTCTCTCAGACCAGGCCCTGCAGCTGTTTCAGCCGTTTCATACACTGTCTATACTGACACTGTGTATAATTTCATTGTGTAATACTTTTGAGGGGGCCCTGAAAAAATCTTTTAGTCCTACTCCTCCAGGATGGGCCCCTTCTGGGTCAGGGCCCCCAAGCAGCCCTTCTAAATACACCACAGCGACAAGAATGACGATCCGTCAACATTTACTATACCGGTGTGGCGGCCAGGGGTGTAACTATCGGGGAAGCAGGAGAAGCCTCTGCTTTGCGGCCCTGACCCAGAAGAGGCCCATCCCACAGAAGAAGGAGGACTAAAAGATTTCGTCATGGCCCCCTCGGCAGTATTACACAATGAAATTATGTAACACAGTGACAGTATAGACAGTGAAGGAAACTGATGGAACAGCTGCCGGGCCTGCAGCAACAACGCTGGTGGCGAGGGAAAAGTTCCAGCAGCCACAAGGCAGCACACGGCGAGAGGCAGTCTAACTAAAAGCTCTGCATGTTGTAGTTTAATTACAGGGAACCGATTGTCGTGCGCTGCCTTGATGCCGCAGTAACTGACCACCACCATGTCATCATTATCTCAACCACCAAACCAACAATTATTATTGTTTGAGAGTGAAATAATACAATTTAAGTTAACGTAAACGTATAAAATCTAATTGTATTGCAATTGTATGTGTGTTGGGTATAAGTTATTAGATATTGTCCATCTGAGGAGAGATGTATCTGTCTATTGACGTGACGGCATAGTATGGGGTGTAAAGCTGGTCCGCCTCCATGTGGTGCACCCTGGGTAACGCTAAATGAACCAGCGAATATAGAATGTAAAAAATTACGTCTCCTGACCAACAGGACACTTATTAGGATCTTTAGACTTGCTATCCGCACACTGCGGCCCTCCAGCAAACTGCGGCCCTCTAGCTGTGGCAAAAATACAACTCCCATCATTCCATGACAGCCTACAGCTATCATCCTAAAGTAGGGCATAATGGGAGTTGTAGTTTAAGAACAACTGGACCGCTGTTTGAATAGACTGCGTGTGTGTGTGTGTTTGTGTGTTGGGGGTGGGGGGTGGTCAGAGGGGGTGTGGGTTTGAGGGGGGGTTTGTTGGTATGCAGTGTGGGTATATTGTGTGAGGCAGGAAATTAGATGTGCAATGTGCATCTGATATATATATTTGTATGCTATCCATACATAATGACACGTCGGCCACATGTACAGTACAGACCAAAAGTTTGGACACACCTTCTCATTCAAAGAGTTTTCTTTATTTTCATGACTATGAAAATTGTAGATTCACACTGAAGGCATCAAAATGCGCATATAACACATGTGGAATTATATACATAACAAAAAAGTGTGTAACAACTGAAAATATGTCATATTCTAGGTTCTCCAAAGTAGTCACCTTTTGCTTTGATTACTGCTTTGCACACTCTTGGCATTCTCTTGATGAGCTTCAAGAGGTAGTCACCTGAAATGGTCTTCCAACAGTCTTGAAGGAGTTCCCAGAGATGCTTAGCACTTGTTGGCCCTTTTGCCTTCACTCTGCGGTCCAGCTCACCCCCAAACCATCTTGATTGGGTTCAGGTCCGGTGACTGTGGAGGCCAGGTCATCTGGCGCAGCACCCCATCACTCTCCTTCATGGTCAAATAGCCCTTACACAGCCTGGAGGTGTGTTTGGGGTCATTGTCCTGTTGAAAAATAAATGATGGTCCAACTAAACGCAAACCGGATAAAATAGCATGCCGCTGCAAGATGCTGTGGTAGCCATGCTGGTTCAGTATGCCTTCAATTTTGAATAAATCCCCAACAGTGTCACCAGCAAAGTACCCCCACACCATCACACCTCCTCCTCCATGCTTCACGGTGGGAACCAGGCATGTAGATTCCATCCGTTCACCTTTTCTGCGTCGCACAAAGACACGGTGGTTGGAACCAAAGATCTCAAATTTGGACTCATCAGACCAAAGCACAGATTTCCACTGGTCTAATGTCCATTCCTTGTGTTCTTTAGCCCAAACAAGTCTCTTCTGCTTGTTGCCTGTCCTTAGCAGTGGTTTCCTAGCAGATATTCTACCATGAAGACCTGATTCACACAGTCCCCTCTTAACAGTTGTTCTAGAAATGTGTCTGCTGCTAGAACTCTGTGTGGCATTGACCTGGTCTCTAATCTGAGCTGCTGTTAACCTGCAATTTCTGAGGCTGGTGACTCGGATGAACTTATCCTCCGCAGCAGAGGTGACTCTTGGCCTTCTTTTCCTGGGGCGGTCCGCATGTGAGCCAGTTTCTTTGTAGCGCTTGATGGTTTTTGTGACTGCACTTGGGGACACTTTCAAAGTTTTCCCAATTTTTCGGACTGACTAACCTTAATTTCTTAAAGTAATGATGGCCACTCGTTTTTCTTTACTTAGCTGCTTTTTCCTTGCCATAATACAAATTCTAACAGTCTATTCAGTAGGACTATCAGCTGTGTATCCACCTGACTTCTCCACAATGCAACTGATGGTCCCAACCCCATTTATAAGGCAAGAAATCCCACTTATTAAACCTGACAGGGCACACCTGTGAAGTGAAAACCATTTCAGGTGACTACCTCTTGAAGCTCATCAAGAGAATGCCAAGAGTGTGCAAAGCAGTAATCAAAGCAAAAGGTGGCTACTTTGAAGAACCTAGAATATGACATATTTTCAGTTGTTTCACACTTTTTTGTTATGTATATAGTTCCACATGTGTTAATTCATAGTTTTGATGCCTTCAGTGTGAATCTACAATTTTCATAGTCATGAAAATAAAGAAAACTCTTTGAATGAGAAGGTGTGTCCAAACTTTTGGTCTGTACTGTATGTATGGATAGCATATAAATATATAGCAGATGCCAGTGAGATAGTGCTTTGATGGCAGACCAAACATTTGTCATATCAAAAATGCTTAACTATTTATTTTAGTAATACAAATAAAATCACATTTTATCTAGTATGAGTAGATGTTAATGAATATATGAAAAAAATATTACCTTTGAATGTCAACAATACTTGTTTCAACCTGTCATTTATATCTAATCAAAGTATGTGCTATGCGAATTTAATTGCCATCCGAAAATAGTTTCCACATACAAAGACATCCGAAAAATTCAATTCAATAAACCTACATAAGAATATTAGTAAGATATGCCAAACAAGCGTGTGCGATAGAATGTTCAATTTACTTATACTTACTATGATGAGGAGCTCTTCCTCAGCTTTTTTAAACTTGCTGGCCACCATCTTTCCAATCGCAGGGAACAAACTGACGCACAATGGATTCAAGATGAAACTGGTTTCTTCCGGCCGGGAGTGAATCACACGAATGCGCATGAGCATACGAACATTTCATTGCCATTTAAGCTATGTGTATTTTTATGAATATTCTATGTATTGCTGATATATCAGGTTTTAGAATATTTGTAATATTCGTAATCAATTATGTATTTGAATATCTAGAATATTCGTAAAACACACAGCGGATGTAGTGCATTAGTATTTTTAAAATCTTTAATTTAATTTAATTTTTACTAATATTGGCTAATGGCTAATGCTATATTGCAATAACATTGTTTTTTATAATATTCGTCTGATTTTATATTGCAATATAGCGAATATTCGAAACCGTAAATATAGGAAAGTTGTATTGTATACACTGAACAGTGAACTGAACACTAGAGATTAGAGACATTTAGGAAATCGCAACATGCGACTAATAATTCGCATGTTTATGCGCATTAAATAAAAATTAACGAATATTCGATTTCGGCGAATATTATACGAATATTATAACGAATATTCGCAAAATATCGCGAAATCGAATATGGCACCTCACGCTCATCACTAATGGAGAATAGTAAGCGTGGAACTCAAAAGAAGCCCATTTCCTTTTCAGTGTATAGAGCCTATCTACTGTTGCGTGGGTTTCTAGTAGTACCACAATAGCCAGCAAATGACGAGCCACAAGATCAAACACCACCGTCCTCTTCACTCTCTCCCAACCCTCTCACATTCCAAAATTGAATATTACATGGCATAAGCTATATATAAATGCAAATCCCAGTCCCCCATCTAGTAGAGAGACACGCAGATCTGAAAAGCAAGTGACGACAGCCAATACCTCCCTTACACCCACCCCCAAAAAAAAAAACTACATGGTTGACAAGGTATTTCACAGTAATTATCAACCTCTTTCCTTCCACCAAACCTCCCCCCCCTGCCATTTCCCCTCTTAACCTCCCTCCTCCCCACCTTTACATTCTCTTCATAGGCCCATCGAGTCCAGTCATTGCACCACATCCGCCTGTGTGTGTGAAAAAAAAAAACGGACAGAATCATTGTGTACCACCCTCAGTTTGGCAGATATAACATTGAATACTTAATCTTGGCTGCAGCCAATCTTTTTTTCACGTCAAAAAAAGATCTTCTTTTAATTTGGGTCTCTCGCGAGAAATCTGGGAATATTGATATCAGATTACCATCAAAATGTATATCTGATACTTCTCTTTTACGTCTAAGTACCCAGTCCCGATCCTTTGAACAAACAAATTTTGCCAAAATTTACCTAGGGGGAGCCCCTGGAGGAGGTTTTTTAAAGGGGATTCTGTGGGCCCTTTCCACACAGAAGGTAGATGCATCATAATCTCGCCCTAAATGTTCAACCAACCATTTTTGGATAAAATTTGAGGGATTATGCTGTTCTGCCCCTTCTGGAAACCCTACCAGCCGCAAGTTATATCTACGGGACCTATCCTCCAAATCTGTCACTTTCTTTCTAAGCCAAGAGCGACCTTCATCTACTTCTTCTAATCTCTTTTTTAATGCACTGTTCTCTGAAGTGACAGAATTGACTACAGATTCCAATTCATTCACCTTTAGTCTCAGCTTTGTCATTTCATCTCTAATTATCGTGACATCTACTTGTACTACTGAGAGGTAAAAGGCCAACTCTGCAACTGAGGTGCTAGTAGAATTTACTACTCCCAATATATCGGCAAGTTTTTTATTAACACTCTCAAAACCTTCACTCTGAGGCGAACTGGTCTTTGACGAGCCCAGTTCTAACCGATCCGTATTAACCAATCCCAGCTCAGCCTGTGGGGCAGATCTTTGCACACCTCCCCTGGTTTTGGGTGGTGGTGACTTCAAAAATTTATCTAATCGAGCCTGTGGGCTCCCCCCCAAACCGCCTTTTGGCGAGGACACTCCTCCTGATTTACGATACTCTGGCAGCATTTTTATAAAGGTTAATAGGTTACAACTATGGACAGAATTCAGAGATCTAGAAAAGGGGGGGGGGGGGAGTGATTTTAAAGCCAGGCAATATGAAATACAAAAGGATTTTCAATACCAATTCAACTACTAATCCGGATCTGCCTAAGGCAATGCCCCACTTTACTATAAGACCCAAAAAGCTTGTTTCATACTCATAAAGCCATAAATATCCCACAAACTGATATATCATATGTGCATGCAATTCCCAAAAACCAATACCGCTGGGTACATATGGATAAAAAAAATTAAAAAAAACACATTCAGCTGAGTACATAAACACCCCAAATTGCAGACTGGTTCGGCTTGCCAGAAGTCATACAAAAGTCATACAGGCAAAAGCAGGCAGAGCCACTATATATCTAAATAACTTGTTGGAGTGAGAGTTTATCATATAATTTATGTGCAATGAATAAGGCAAAAGGCCTCTTACAGACCTCACCGTCCTGCCATCAAAAAGAAGCTCCCAAATATGTCCTTCCCACCCAACCCACTAAGTATCAGACCACCCAACTAAATGCCCCCCTAGCACATGATATTTTCCAGGGGGCAAATCCATCCAAACACAGACAGAAAGATCAAAACCAGGGCGTCTGTCAGTCGGCGGGCATCATTGGGAACCTCAGCAGGGAATCGTCTGTGACCTTGACCCCTCTCAGGCACAGAGAAGGGATCAGTACCTCAAACTCCACGGCATCCACCTCCAACCTCCACAGAAGACTTCACAGAAGGCACCACCGAAATTCGCAGCTAATCACCGCAATCCACCGGAATCTCCAGAAGGCTCCAACAACGTCCCAGGAGAGAGAAGAAAAAGCCCTGCAACAACACACGCCAGGGGCACGTAACCGCTGCCGTCTCCTGTTACCGCCCCCGTAGGTAAGAACCCACAGCACAGCTTCCTCTCACTCCAGCTGGGAATGCATACCGCACCAGCAAGAGCAGCGTCCCAGCATCTCAGGACGCATGCCCGCTCCAACATCAATTCGGCCCCTCTATGCTCCACAGGCGGCAGGCGGCGGATCACGGCTGGTCACGGCTGGGCTCGGCTAGTCACGGCTGGGCTCAGCGTTCCTTAACACTCCCAATCGAGGCGGGAGGCGGGAGGCAGGGAGAGAGGGGGAAAGGACGGCAGGAGGAGGAGCACGGCACACCTACGTCATGCCGCTTTAAGATCCTGCAAGCTAACAGGAGCAAGTTGGGTTCTGGCGGTTTATTACTGCTCTTGCTTACTCTGGTTCCGGCAGGAGAGCGCTGCACAAGTGAAGGGAGTGAGAGTAGTAAACGGCTGAGCCACTTTCTCTTATGGTCTCGAAAGTCATGTGACCGCCGGGGGTTTCTGGGCAGGAGTAGAGCTGCATCGGAGAAGGCAAGAACGGTAATTAACCACTCCTGTATTCTCCTCAGAGTCCCCGCTGTGTCTAACAGTAGAGATGTCGCGAACATAAAATTTTCCGTTCGCGGAGGGCGAACGCAAATTTTTACAGTTGTTTGCGAACCGGGCGAACCGCCATTGACTTCAATAGGCAGGCAAGTTTTAAAACCCACAGGGACTGTTTCTAGCCACAGTAGTGATGGAAAAGTTGTTTCAAGGGGACTAACACCTGGACTGTGGCATGCCGGAGGGGGATAAATGGCAAAACTCCCATGGAAGATTACATAGCTGACGCAGAGTTGGGTTTTAATCCATAAAGGGCATAAATCACCTAACAATCCTAAATTTTTTTGAACAACGTGGTTTAAAACATCCAGTGTGTGTATACGATCAGGTATGATGTTATATTGATCAGGTAGTGTAAGGGTTACGCTCGCTTCACAGACATTGACAGACCAAACTCCCCTTTTAATGCACCGCAAACAACCGCAAACAGTCCATTTGCCGAACCGCAAACTCCCCATTTGCAGAAGGTTGGATACCAAGCTAGCCATGTCCCGTTGATGTCATTGAAGGTTTCTTCCTCCACCCAGCCACGTACAACACCAAGGGTCCCCGAAAGGTGAATTGAATTGATTTTTCGAACGGGGAGATGGTTAAAAAAAATGCTGGCTCCCTCCCCTTTGTTTGAATCCACGGTCACTGCGTCTGCACCGTGCAATTTACTGTCACACCCGATATGAGTGGTATTTTCTATAGTTGTATTCTCATCAGTTTAATCCCTGTTATGTCCCCAATATGGGGTCCATTTATTGAATTGATTTTTTGAACGGGGAGATGGTTAAAAAAACGCTGGCTCCCTCCCCTTTGTTTGAATCCACGGTCACTGCGTCTGTGCCGTGCAATTTACTGTCACACCGGATATGAGTGGTATTTTCTGTAGTTCTCTTCTCATCAGTTTAATCCCTGTTACGTCCCATATCAGGGATTGCCTTTTGTGAAAAAAAAATTAGGCCGGGTACCTTCGACTGCCTTCACAGTGACAGACCAAACTCTGATAAACCAAACTGAATTGATTTTAGGAACCGGGAGATGGAAAAAGCAGCTTGGTCGGTCCTCTTACTCCCAAGTTGGGGCACTGCGCTTGCAAGGAGCAATGTGTTGTGACACCCTATATGAGTGGTGTATTAACTAGTACTATTCCTATCAGTTTAATCCCTGTTACGTCCGCTATCGGGGGGGACGTGTGTCAAATTAAATAACCATTGTCGAATTAACTAACCATTGTGACATACTGAAATAATTAAGTTCTGAGCTCTGTACTTGCTTTGTATTGGAATTGATGGGTATTTTTTGAATTGTCTGCATTATTTCTAATAAACTATTAAGAGACTATATTATGTTTTTTTTTTTTTATGTATTAAAAACCCATACAAAAAAAAAAGAAAAATAATGTTTTTTTCTATGAAAAATTATCCAGCCGATCGCGTTTGGTCTGATCGTAATGAAGCAACGGCCTTATCATCTGGGGTGTGGCAACATTGCCAACACACTTATAAAGGTTATGATAGCTTCATTGTGCTATGCAAGCCCCTTCACCACAACAAGGTACCGATCACGAAGGGGAATTGACACATTTATGTGCCTTTTTTCTTTTTGTTTTTGCAGCCACAGTGCAGCACCAGAGGCCAGAAAAATTAGGCATGTACACATGCTTGAAAAATTAGGTATTTTTGTAGCAGCGGACAGAAAAATTTATGTTTTCCAGGCAGAAAGGTGACTAAAATATTGCGGCTTGAACCCTTGTTGGTGGCGGAGAATTCACGAAAGTCATCCGGTATGCAGACATTAAATACAGCAGCGTGGGGACCATTTTGAGGCCAAGGCATGTCATCAGGCCTTTTGTTAGTCAAACGTATCCCCCACTGTCAGTCCCTTCGGGATTCATGCCTCATTCATCTTAATGAAGGTGAGGTAATCAACACTTTTTTGACCGAGGAGACTTCTTTTGTCAGTGACAATGCCTCCTGCTGCACTGAAGGTCCTTTCTGACAGGACACTTGAAGCGGGGCAGGCCAGAAGTTCTATCGCAAACTGGGATAGCTCAGGCCACAGGTCAAGCCTGCACACCAATAGTCAAGGGGTTCATCGCTCCTCAGAGTGTCGATATCTGCAGTTAAGGCGAGGTAGTCTGCTACCTGTCGGTCGAGTCGTTCTCTAAGGCTGGATCCCGAAGGGCTGTGGCGATGTGTTGGACTGAAAAAGCTCTGCATGTCCTCCATCAACAACACATCTGTAAAGCGTCTTGTCCTTGCCGCCATGGTCGTGGTAGGAGGAGGATTGCTTTCACCTCTTCCTCAGTTAGATTCCCGTTGTGCTGTGACATCCCCCTTATAAGCTGTGTAGAGCATATTTTTTAGTTTGGTTTTGAACTGCTGCATCCTTTCTGACTTTCGGTAATTTAGTAACATATCCGCCACTTTCTGCTTATACCGGGGGTCTAGTAGCGTGGCCACCCAGTATAGGTTGAACATTAGGAGTGTTGAATTCCAACGTGTAGGGCTGTCGCAAATCAAGCGCCTCACTGGCATGTTGTTTCGGCGCAAAATGTCTGAAAAGTGCGCCATGGCCGTGTAGGAACGCCTGAAATGGCCACACACCTTCCTGGCCTGCTTGAGGACGTCCTGTAAGCCTGGGTATTTAGACACAAAGCGTTGTACGATGAGATTGAACACATGTGCCTTGCACGGCACATGTGACAACTTGGCCAAATTCAATGCCGCCAACAAATTGCTTACATTGTCACACACCACTTTGCCGATTTCCAGTTGGTGCGGGGTCAGCCACTGATCCACCTGTGCGTTCAGGGCGGACAGTAGTGCTGGTCCGGTGTGGCTCTCTGCTTTCAGGCAAGTAAACCCCAAGAGAGCATGACACTGTCGTATCCGGGATGTGGAATAGCCCCTGGGGAGCGGGGGGGATTCAGTTGATTTGCAGCCAGACGCCGCTGCAGAAGAGGACTCAGCCGAGGAGGTTATGGAAGAGGATGGAGTAGGAGGAGTAGAGGAGGTGGCAGTAGGCCTGCCTGCAAGTCGTGGCGGTGTCACCAATTCCGCTGCAGAGCCACGCATTCCATGCTTGGCAGCCGTCAGCAGGTTGACCCAATGCGCAGTGTAGGTGATATACCTGCCCTGACCGTGCTTTGCAGACCAGGTATCAGTGGTCAGATGGACCCTTGCCCCAACACTGTATGCCAGAGATGCCATGACTTCCTTTTCAATCAATGAGTAGAGGTTTGGGATTGCATTTTTTTTTTTTTTTATTCGTCCGGGTACCTTCCACTGTGGTGTCCCAATAGCGACAAATTTTTTGAAGGTCTCAGACTCCACCAGCTGGTATGGTAAAAGCTGGTGGGCTAAGAGTTCCGTCAAGCCAGCTGTCAGACGCCGGGCAAGGGGGTGACTCTGTGACATTGGCTTCTTACGCTCAAACATTTCCTTTACAGACACCTGACTGTGGGCTGATGAGATGGAACTGCTGAAGGTGAGAGGCGGAGTGGCGGGTGGTTGAGAGGGGGTAAGGAGGACAGCAGTGGTTGACGTGGCTGAAGATGCTGGACCAGGAGGAGGGTGGTGGCTTTGAGTTTGTGTGCTGCTTGTACTCATGTGTTGATCCCATTGGCGTTTGTGATGTGAGATCATGTGCCTTCAAAAAGCAGTTGTATCGAGGTGGGTGTTAGACTTCCCACGACTCAGTTTCTTTTGGCACAGGTTGCAAATGGCATTGCTGTTATCAGAGGCAGACACAAAAAACAAATGCCACACTGCTGAGCTTTGCAACAATGGCATTCTGTTGGTGGCAACAGCATGCGTTGATTGGCGTGCTGTCTGGCTGACCCCGGGTGCCGATACATGCTGTCTGACTGTGCCACTAGCTCCTTGTGATGACCTCCCCCTGCTTCCAACTCGTCTCCTCCTTCTCTCTGTCTCCCCTTCTGAACTTTCCCCCTCTTCTTCTTCTCTTCAAGCAGGCACCCACGTGGCATCCACGGACACATCGCCATCATCAACCGCTTCATTTGTATCTGACACCTCAACAAAGAAAGCAGCAGCGGGTACAACATCACATCATCATCACACTGTACGTCCATGTGTGTAATGCTGCCTGACTGAGACATATCCCTGTTATCTACATCCTCTGGCAATAATGGTTGCGCATCACTAATTTCATCCAACTGATGTGTAAATAACTTCTCTGAGGGATCAAGTGAAGCGGCTATGGTGGCTGTGGTGGTAGTGGTGGTGGTGGCGGCGGGCGGGAGAGTGGTAACTTGAGAGCAGGTGACCAAAGCTGAGCTGGAGGAGTGTGGTGCGTCAAGGTTCTTAGCGGAAGCTGTTGAAGATTGGGTGTCCTGTGTAAGCCAGTCAACTATTTTCTCAGAATTTTTTGGGTTCAGGGTACGTGGCCTCTGAACAATGGGCATTATTCCAGGGCCAGTGGAAATCACAGCACCACGACCACGACGGACCCTGCGGGGTGGCCTGCCTCTGCCTGTCATTTTTTTTTAGATAAGTAGTACTATGCGTGCAAGGTACTGTGCCACCCTATATAAGTGGTGGGAAGTGGGCACAGTACAGTCTGTGTGGGCCTGACACACACTGGCTTGCAACTGGGATTATATCACAGACAAAAATTAAATAGATTTTTTTTTTATCTGCAAGGTATTTGTGAGTGAGTGACACCCTGTAACGGTATGAGTGGAGGCCTAGCCAGTGGCCTATATAAGTGGTGGGAAGTGGGCACAGTACAGTCTGTGAGCCAGACACACACTGGCTTGCTACTGGGATTATATCACAGAAAAATAATATAAATTGACTTTTTTTTATCTGCAAGGTATTGTCTGTGACACCCTGTATGAATGGTGTGCACACAGTACTGTCTGTGACTGAGCCTGCAGCCTCTCACACACGGGCAGCCAGGAAACTGCAATATATATATATATATATATATATATATATATACACAGTACAGACCAAAAGTTTGGACACACCTTCTCATTCAAAGAGTTTTCTTTATTTTCATGACTATGAAAATTGTAGATTCACACTGAAGGCATCAAAACAATGAATTAACACATGTGGAATTATATACATAACAAAAAAGTGTGAAGCAACTGAAAATATGTCATATTCTAGGTTCTTCAAAGTAGCCTCCTTTTGCTTTGATTACTGCTTTGCACACTCTTGGCATTCTCTTGATGAGCTTCAAGAGGTAGTCACCTGAAATGGTCTTCCAACAGTCTTGAAGGAGTTCCCAGAGATGCTTAGCACTTGTTGGCCCTTTTGCCTTCACTCTGCAGTCCAGCTCACCCCAAACCATCTCGATTGGGTTCAGGTCCGGTGACTGTGGAGGCCAGGTCACCTGGCGCAGCACCCCATCACTCTCCTTCATGGTCAAATAGCCCTTACACAGCCTGGAGGTGTGTTTGGGGTCATTGTCCTGTTGAAAAATAAATGATGGTCCAACTAAACGCAAATCGGATGGAATAGCATGCCGCTACAAGATGCTGTGGTAGCCACGCTGGTTCAGTATGCTTTCAATTTTGAATAAATCCCCAACAGTGTCACCAGCAAAGCACCCCCACACCATCACACCTCCTCCTCCATGCTTCACGGTGGGAACCAGGCATGTAGAGTCCATCCGTTCACCTTTTCTGCGTCGCACAAAGACACAGTGGTTGGAACCAAAGATCTCAAATTTGGACTCATCAGACCAAAGCACAGATTTCCACTGGTCTAATGTCCATTCCTTGTGTTCTTTAGCCCAAACAAATCTCTTCTGCTTGTTGCCTGTCCTTAGCAGTGGTTTCCTAGCAGATATTCTACCATGAAGGCCTGATTCACACAGTCTCCTCTTAACAGTTGTTCTAGAGATGTGTCTGCTGCTAGAACTCTGTGTGGCATTGACCTGGTCTCTAATCTGAGCTGCTGTTAACCTGCGATTTCTGAGGCTGGTGACTCGGATGAACTTATCCTCCACAGCAGAGGTGAATCTTGGTCTTCCTTTCCTGGGGCGGTCCGCATGTGAGCCAGTTTCTTTGTAGCGCTTCATGGTTTTTATGACTGCACTTGGGGACACTTTCAAAGTTTTCCCAATTTTTGGGACTGACTGACCTTCATTTCTTAAAGTAATGATGGCCACTCGTTTTTCTTTACTTAGCTGCTTTTTTCTTGCCATAATACAAATTCTAACAGTCTATTCAGTAGGACTATCAGCTGTGTATCCACCTGACTTCTCCACAACGCAACTGATGGTCCCAACCCCCCAGGCAAGAAATCCCACTTATTAAACCTGACAGGGCACACCTGTGAAGTGAAAACCATTTCAGGGGACTACCTCTTGAAGCTCATCAAGAGAATGCCAAGAGTGTGCAAAGCAGTAATCAAAGCAAAAGGTGACTACTTTGAAGAACCTAGAATATGACATATTTTCAGTTGTTTCACACTTGTTTGTTATGTATATAATTCCATATGTGTTAATTCATAGTATTGATGCCTTCAGTGTGAATCTACAATTTTCATAGTCATGAAAATAAAGAAAACTCTTTGAATGAGAAGGTGTGTCCAAACTTTTGGTCTGTACTGTATATATACTGTATATATATATATCTATATATATAAAAAAAAAAAGCACACTGATATACCAGCCCTGAAAAGGGCTTTTTGGGGTGCTGTCAGGACGCTGTCCTAACAGCAGATGAGTCTGTGGACATAGAACAATGCCCTAGCTAATGCTTTCCCTCCTCTCACTGAGAATGCAGCTTCCGAATGAATCTAAAATGGATGCTCTCCAGGAGGTGGGAGGGTCTGGGAGGGAGGGTCTGCTGCTGATTGGCTGGAATGTGTCTGCTGACTGTGAGGTACAGGGTCAAAGTTTACTCAATGATGATGTATAGGGGGCGGACCGAACATCGCATATATTCGCCCGCCGCGGCGAACGCGAACAAGCTATGTTCGCCGGGAACTGTTTGACGGCGAATAGTTTGGGACATCACTATCTAACAGCCAAGACCCAACTTGTTCCTGCTAGCTTGCAGAAGCTCAAAGTTAGGGCTACATGGCAACAGTTGTTGCACAACTTCTTGTTGCGCAACAATTTTTATAATGATAGTCTATGGTGTCACACTCCGACATGCTTTTACTGCGACACGACAGTCGCAAAAAATCCACCCAAGACTTTGTGCTGCTAGGATGTATATAGTCAGTGGGCAGTCGTGAAGTGGTTAAGACTATTTATCAAGCCTTTATTTCAGAATTCTGCCTTTAGGCTTTTGCAGCTTTTTGGGATTCACTTGTCTACAAATGTTGCTATTTTTTGCATTTTTACCCCACTCCTTCCAGTTTTGAAATATGGGTGGGAAAGTAGATGTGGTTAGCTTTGGTTTTACTCCAGATTTAATCATTGAGTCTTCTTCAAAATAGTTGCAACCATACTCCGGTAGGAGGATGGAGTAGGAAAACTGGAGAAGCTTTTCTAATCAAAAAGTGTTAGGTTTGAAGGGATTGTCCGCTTTTTTTATATTCAGGACCATTCCTCAGGATAGGACATCAATATCTGATCGGCAGGGGTCTGACACCTGACACCCAAGCCGATCAGCGTCTTCAATGTCTTATTCAGTTCAATAGTATGGAGCAATTGCACTGCTCGCCATCTACATTGCCGTAGAGAGCAGATAAACAGTGAAGAGAACAGTTCTTTTCAACCAGCTGATCAGCGGGGGTGCCAGCAGTCAGGTTCCATCCAATCTGATAATGATGACCTAGCCTGAGGATAGGTCTTCAATAGAGATGAGCGAATTTTTCAAAAATCTCTTGAAAAAATTTGGTTATATCCAAATTTATTCGCAGCGAATAACGTTAAAAAACTGCTATTTCCTGGCTGAGCATGAGCATGCATCGGGCAATTTGTGCAAGTGACATGGAGGGACTCCCTGTCTCCATCCTGCCACAGTGTGTCTGGGTCCTCTGCCTCGTCTTCCTCATCGACCTGTAGCTCCTATGGCTGCTCCTCCTCTCCTGTCGCCTATGTGTAAAAAACACCCATTTTGCTACACATTGCTTGTGCTCCAATGTCCTCCTCCTCATCCCTCAGTTCAACCCCCAGAGGGCTCATGTAGCTATGAGATCTAGGCGCCACATCTCTAGTCCCCTGACCAGCCAGATTTACCAGCATCTGTTCCAAGACATGAAGCAGTAGAATGACGTTGTTCATACCTTAGTCCTGGCAACTGACAAATAACGTGGCCTGCTCAAAGGGCCTGAGCAAACAGCAGAAGTAACGCATGAGCTGCCACTGGCTGACATCGAAGTAACACAGAGGAGTACTCCTGTCCGTTTGGATGTTCAAAAAATCGTTGATGGCCTTTCTCTGTTCGTATAGTTGGTCCAACATATGGAGGGTGGAATTCCAACGGGTGCAAATGTAGCATATCAGCCTATGTTGGGGGATGCCGTTATATCACTGCAGCTCAAGTAGGGTGTGCTTTGCTTTGTATGAGTGGATGAAGTGCATGCAAAGTTTCCTGGCCATTTTTAGGATGTCTTGCAGATGGGTGGAAGACTTAAGGAACCACTGGCCATTCTTCACCTTCTGCCCACAGATTTCACATATGGCCATGTTCACCTCCTCCAGCGGCTTAACAAAAACTGCCACACCGCCGACTAGGTGATTTTAACCCCAACACAACTCATTGACTGACTGCTACAGCCGCTGCTTCCGTGAACCCATGCACCACTATTTTATGGGCAGGTAGGCTCCCGCAAAGCGGCACGTTTGGCTACTGACCTCCCACTGCTGCCACCATGCTGACTCCCGGCCACGCTAGCGTCTTCCTGGATCACAGGCAAGCTGCCATCCCATTTTCCCGATGATGAAGCCCCTTCGTCACCCGGCTCCCAAGTGTGATCAGCTACATCATCATCGTCGAGTACTGTCTACACGTCACTGATGTTCTCCTCAACGGTCTCTGGGTCAGGAGCCTCACCGCTCACAACACCAACTCCCACGCCACTCTCCTCATCACTACTTTCCCACCTAGCGGAGGAAGCATTGGATGTCTCCTCCACATTTGGTAAACAAAAATACAATTTTCGGGTGAAATTCACCAATTTTTGGATGTGATGTACCACTGCTATACCTATTAGAACAGTAAAAATAAATAAAAAAATTGTCAGTTACATTTTTGGGTGAAATTCACCAATATTTGGGTGTGATGTACCACTGCTATACCTAGTAGACCGCAAAAAAAAAAAAAAAAAATTTGTCAGTTACTTATTCGGCTGAAATTCAACAAATTTTGTGTGTGATGTACCACTGCTATACCTAGTATACAGGTAAACAAAAAAATTAAAATTGTCATTTACATTTTCGGGTGAAATTAACCAATTTTTGGGTGTAATATACCCCACCTCTACCTAGTTGACTTAATAAATTCAAGACCCCTGCTCTATCAAGTAGACAGGTTAATACATTTCTGTAATTTTTGAGTTACATTCTTGGGTTGACATTTTACAATTTTGGACGTGAATAAACCCCTGCTCTGCATAGGTGACAGGGAATAAAATTTCAGAAATTCTTCTTTAATTGATGAAGAATTTCATTCAATGCTTAAACTTTAACAAGTTGTCCCACATTTGCGCTTCAATAATTTGTCCCACATTTGCGCTTTACAAATTTTTCCCACATTTGCGCTTTACTAATTTGTCCCACATTTGCGCCTCAATAACTTTTCCCACATTTGCGCTTCAGTAATTTGTCCCACATTTGCGCCTCAATAACTTTTACCATATTTCCGTTCGATCCCAAAAAAATGTAATACATTTATCTCCCTTGGATGCGGTCTCTCTTTCTCACCGATAACCATGATTAACGTGGTATGCTCAGAAAAGAACATCAAAAGTTGATAGAGAAGATATCCAGGCAGAAGTTAGATAGAGTCAACAAAGCGGCAGCAGGGTCTCTCCTGGCTAACGTTTACAAATCAAAAATACCCCAGTGACATTCCCTGCAATTTTTTTATTAATCATTCCAATAACAGGGCATCTTAAGAGTCCTGTTTTGTTATTTATCGTCACTACCTCCCTGGAGTCGGTAATTGCAGCGCGCCCCCTCCTTAAATTGGAAGCTTATGCTTCAATACTTTGGCCCACATTTCCGCTTGATTACATTTAATTTCATCCATTGACCTCACTTGGAGGTGGTATCCTTTTCTCAGGCTCCCTCTCTGGCCTGGAACCCTGATTCCCCGCCACCCGTGATCACCATGGTAGGTGCATAAAAGAACATCGAAAGTTCATAGCGGAGATATAAAATTGGATCGTGAACATCACGGGACGTGCGACATGGTGGGGCAGTAAGTGTGCACACGCCTACGCGAACTGACTGACAGGGGTCTTCCCCCTGCAACTTCTGGGTCTCCAAATTGGGCACATGGCCTGAGTTTGCCCTTTACCCCTTGGAGTTGCTGGCCTGCCCTGCAGCCAGTGTATTGTCTAAACGTGTGTTTAGCATGAATGGAGGGGGTTATCACAGGTTGTATTTCCCATGCTCTTAACCACATTTTTCTGGCATTTGCAGCCCTCTAGCCCTTTCCATTACATTTTTACAGGCATTTTAGTGCACAAAAGTTCGGGACTTCATTGACTTCAATGGGGTTCAGGTTCTGGGTCAAGTTCGGGTCCCGAACTCAAACTTTTTAGTGAAATTCGGCCGAACCCGTTGAACCCGAACATCCAAGTGTCCGCTCAACTCTATTCATGAAGCTTTATTTTTCAGTTAATTGTACCTTTTTGATGTCCGCATTCAGCCCTTAGCAACCCTATTTCTCTGTGCCTCTATTACAGCATCTTCCTAGGAGGCCTCTGCTGCACTTCCTGTGGTGATCTGTGCCCTGTCCGTGAGGCCGTCCTGCATTTCCCTCAATCATTTCTC
>NC_053389.1:27493370-27526070 GCF_905171765.1 Bufo bufo | reverse complement strand
TTACCTGTCACACAGCGCAAAAAAAAACAGGCCTCACATTTCTATTCAACCAAATCTGTACTGTTTTAGCTGGTCAAGTTATTTGTAGTGACCGTGAAAGCAGACTTTTTGTTCTGGGTTGAAAAACTATTCCCAAATTTGCCATTCTCAAAATAACTAGTTTCTGGTATATGAGGCCTACTTGAAATCTATCCCAAAAAGGATATCTTACATTGAAGGTGCTGATAGTGTCATTCAGAAAAACCTAAGACACACGCTACCGTGCAGATAGAAGTCTGATTCTGTGATTAAACCTATACCTGTCACACAGCGCAAAAAAAAACAGGCCTCACATTTCTTTTCAACCAAATCTGTACTGTTTTAGCTGGTCAAGTTATTTGTAGTGACCGTAAAAGCAGACTTTTTGTTCTGGGTTGAAAAACTATTCCCAAATTTGCCATTCTCAAAATAACTTGTTTCTGGTATTTGAGGCCTATTGAAATCTATCCCAAAAAGGATATCTTACATTGAAGGTGCTGATAGTGTCATTCAGAAAAACCTAAGACACACGCTACCGTGCAGATAGAAGTCTAATTCTGTGATTAAACCTATACCTGTCACACAGCGCAAAAAAAAAAACAGGCCTGACATTTCTATTTAACCAAATTTGTACTGTTTTAGCTGGTCAAGTTATTTGTAGTGACCGTAAAAGCAGACTTTTTGTTCTGGGTTGAAAAACTATTCCCAAATTTGCCATTCTCAAAATAACTAGTTTCTGGTATTTGAGGCCTACTTGAAATCTATCCCAAAAAGGATATCTTACATTGAAGGTGCTCATAGTGTCATTCAGAAAAACCTAAGACACACGCTACCGTGCAGATAGAAGTCTGATTCTGTGATTAAACCGATACCTGTCACACAGCGCAAAAAAAAACAGGCCTCACATTTCTACTCAACCAAATCTGTACTGTTTTAGCTGGTCAAGTTATTTGTAGTGACTGTAAAAGCACATTTTTTGTTCTGGGTTGAAAAACTTTTCCCTAATTTGCCATTCTCAAAATAACTAGTTTCTGGTATATGAGGCCTACTTGAAATCTATCCCAAAAAGGATATCTTACATTGAAGGTGCTGATAGTGTCATTCAGAAAAACCTAAGACACACGCTACCGTGCAGATAGAAGTCTGATTCTGTGATTAAACCTATACCTGTCACACAGCGCAAAAAAAAACAGGCCTCACATTTCTATTCAACCAAATCTGTACTGTTTTAGCTGGTCAAGTTATTTGTAGTTACCGTAAAAGCACATTTTTTGTTCTGGGTTGAAAAACTATTCCTAAATTTGCCATTCTCAAAATAACTAGTTTCTGGTATTTGAGGCCTACTTGAAATCTATCCCAAAAAGGATATCTTACATTGAAGGTGCTGATAGTGTCATTCAGAAAAACCTAAGACACACGCTACCGTGCAGATAGAAGTCTGATTCTGTGATTAAACCTATACCTGTCACACAGCGCAACAAAAAAAACAGGTCTCACATCTCTATTCAACCAAATCTGTACTGTTTTAGCTGGTCAAGTTATTTGTAGTAACCGTAAAAGCAGACTTTTTGTTCTGGGTTGAAAAACTATTCCCAAATTTGCCATTCTCAAAATAACTAGTTTCTGGTATTTGAGGCCTACTTGAAATCTATCCCAAAAAGGATATCTTACATTGAAGGTGCTGATAGTGTCATTCAGAAAAACCTAAGACACACGCTACCGTGCAGATAGAAGTCTAATTCTGTGATTAAACCTATACCTGTCACATAGCAAAAAAATAAAACAGGCCTGACATGTCTATTCAACCAAATCTGTACTGTTTTAGCTGGTCAAGTTATTTGTAGTGACCGTAAAAGCAGACTTTTTGTTCTGGTTGAAAAACTATTCCCAAATTTTCCATTCTCAAAATAACTAGTTTCTGGTATTTGAGGCCTACTTTAAATCTATCCCAAAAAGGATATCTTACATTGAAGGTGCTGATAGTGTCATTCAGAAAAACCTAAGACACACGCTAACGTGCAGATAGAAGTCTGATTCTGTGATTAAACCTATACCTGTCACACAGCGCAAAAAAAAACAGGCCTCACATTTCTATTCAACCAAATCTGTACTGTTTTAGCTGGTCAAGTTATTTGTAGTGACCGTAAAAGCACATTTTTTGTTCTGGGTTGAAAAACTATTCCCAAATTTGCCATTCTCAAAATAACTAGTTTCTGGTATTTGAGGCCTACTTGAAATCTATCCCAAAAAGGATATCTTACATTGAAGGTGCTGATAGTGTCATTCAGAAAAACCTAAGACACACGCTACCGTGCAGATAGAAGTCTGATTCTGTGATTAAACCTATACCTGTCACACAGCGCAAAAAAAAAACAGGCCTCACATTTCTATTTAACCAAATTTGTACTGTTTTAGCTGGTCAAGTTATTTGTAGTGACCGTAAAAGCAGACTTTTTGTTCAGGGTTGAAAAACTATTCTCAAATTTGCCATTCTCAAAATAACTAGTTTCTGGTATTTGAGGCCTACTTGAAATCTATCCCAAAAAGGATATCTTACATTGAAGGTGCTCATAGTGTCATTCAGAAAAACCTAAGACACACGCTGCCGTGCAGATAGAAGCCTGATTCTGTGATTAAACCTATACCTGTCACACAGCGCAAAAAAAAACAGGCCTCACATTTCTATTCAACCAAATCTGTACTGTTTTAGCTGGTCAAGTTATTTGTAGTGACCGTAAAAGCACATTTTTTGTTCTGGGTTGAAAAACTATTCCCAAATTTGCCATTCTCAAAATAACTAGTTTCTGGTATTTGAGGCCTACTTTAAATCTATCCCAAAAAGGATATCTTACATTGAAGGTGCTGATAGTGTCATTCAGAAAAACCTAAGACACACGCTAACGTGCAGATAGAAGTCTGATTCTGTGATTAAACCTATACCTGTCACACAGCGCAAAAAAAAAACAGGCCTCACATTTCTAGTCAACCAAATCTGTACTGTTTTAGCTGGTCAAGTTATTTGTAGTGACTGTAAAAGCACATTTTTTGTTCTGGGTTGAAAAACTTTTCCCAAATTTGCCATTCTCAAAATAACTAGTTTCTGGTATATGAGGCCTACTTGAAATCTATCCCAAAAAAGATATCTTACATTGAAGGTGCTGATAGTGTCATTCAGAAAAACCTAAGACACACGCTACCGTGCAGATAGAAGTCTGATTCTGTGATTAAACCTATACCTGTCACACAGCGCAAAAAAAAACAGGCCTCACATTTCTATTCAACCAAATCTGTACTGTTTTAGCTGGTCAAGTTATTTGTAGTGACCGTAAAAGCACATTTTTTGTTCTGGGTTGAAAAACTTTTCCCAAATTTGCCTTTCTCAAAATAACTAGTTTCTGGTATTTGAGGCCTACTTGAAATCTATCCCAAAAAGGATATCTTACATTGAAGGTGCTGATAGTGTCATTCAGAAAAACCTAAGACACACGCTACCTTGCAGATAGAAGTCTGATTCTGTGATTAAACCTATACCTGTCACACAGCGCAAAAAAAAACAGGCCTCACATTTCTATTCAACCAAATCTGTACTGTTTTAGCTGGTCAAGTTATTTGTAGTGACCGTGAAAGCAGACTTTTTGTTCTGGGTTGAAAAACTATTCCCAAATTTGCCATTCTCAAAATAACTAGTTTCTGGTATATGAGGCCTACTTGAAATCTATCCCAAAAAAGATATCTTACATTGAAGGTGCTGATAGTGTCATTCAGAAAAACCTAAGACACACGCTACCGTGCAGATAGAAGTCTGATTCTGTGATTAAACCTATACCTGTCACACAGCGCAAAAAAAAACAGGCCTCACATTTCTTTTCAACCAAATCTGTACTGTTTTAGCTGGTCAAGTTATTTGTAGTGACCGTAAAAGCAGACTTTTTGTTCTGGGTTGAAAAACTATTCCCAAATTTGCCATTCTCAAAATAACTCGTTTCTGGTATTTGAGGCCTATTTGAAATCTATCCCAAAAAGGATATCTTACATTGAAGGTGCTGATAGTGTCATTCAGAAAAACCTAAGACACACGCTACCGTGCAGATAGAAGTCTAATTCTGTGATTAAACCTATACCTGTCACACAGCGCAAAAAAAAAAACAGGCCTGACATTTCTATTTAACCAAATTTGTACTGTTTTAGCTGGTCAAGTTATTTGTAGTGACCGTAAAAGCAGACTTTTTGTTCTGGGTTGAAAAACTATTCCCAAATTTGCCATTCTCAAAATAACTAGTTTCTGGTATTTGAGGCCTACTTGAAATCTATCCCAAAAAGGATATCTTACATTGAAGGTGCTCATAGTGTCATTCAGAAAAACCTAAGACACACGCTACCGTGCAGATAGAAGTCTGATTCTGTGATTAAACCGATACCTGTCACACAGCGCAAAAAAAAACAGGCCTCACATTTCTACTCAACCAAATCTGTACTGTTTTAGCTGGTCAAGTTATTTGTAGTGACTGTAAAAGCACATTTTTTGTTCTGGGTTGAAAAACTTTTCCCTAATTTGCCATTCTCAAAATAACTAGTTTCTGGTATATGAGGCCTACTTGAAATCTATCCCAAAAAGAATATCTTACATTGAAGGTGCTGATAGTGTCATTCAGAAAAACCTAAGACACACGCTACCGTGCAGATAGAAGTCTGATTCTGTGATTAAACCTATACCTGTCACACAGCGCAAAAAAAAACAGGCCTCACATTTCTATTCAACCAAATCTGTACTGTTTTAGCTGGTCAAGTTATTTGTAGTTACCGTAAAAGCACATTTTTTGTTCTGGGTTGAAAAACTATTCCTAAATTTGCCATTCTCAAAATAACTAGTTTCTGGTATTTGAGGCCTACTTGAAATCTATCCCAAAAAGGATATCTTACATTGAAGGTGCTGATAGTGTCATTCAGAAAAACCTAAGACACACGCTACCGTGCAGATAGAAGTCTGATTCTGTGATTAAACCTATACCTGTCACACAGCGCAACAAAAAAAACAGGTCTCACATCTCTATTCAACCAAATCTGTACTGTTTTAGCTGGTCAAGTTATTTGTAGTAACCGTAAAAGCAGACTTTTTGTTCTGGGTTGAAAAACTATTCCCAAATTTGCCATTCTCAAAATAACTAGTTTCTGGTATTTGAGGCCTACTTGAAATCTATCCCAAAAAGGATATCTTACATTGAAGGTGCTGATAGTGTCATTCAGAAAAACCTAAGACACACGCTACCGTGCAGATAGAAGTCTAATTCTGTGATTAAACCTATACCTGTCACATAGCAAAAAAATAAAACAGGCCTGACATGTCTATTCAACCAAATCTGTACTGTTTTAGCTGGTCAAGTTATTTGTAGTGACCGTAAAAGCAGACTTTTTGTTCTGGTTGAAAAACTATTCCCAAATTTTCCATTCTCAAAATAACTAGTTTCTGGTATTTGAGGCCTACTTTAAATCTATCCCAAAAAGGATATCTTACATTGAAGGTGCTGATAGTGTCATTCAGAAAAACATAAGACACACGCTAACGTGCAGATAGAAGCCTGATTCTGTGATTAAACCTATACCTGTCACACAGCGCAAAAAAAAACAGGCCTCACATTTCTATTCAACCAAATCTGTACTGTTTTAGCTGGTCAAGTTATTTGTAGTGACCGTAAAAGCACATTTTTTGTTCTGGGTTGAAAAACTATTCCCAAATTTGCCATTCTCAAAATAACTAGTTTCTGGTATTTGAGGCCTACTTGAAATCTATCCCAAAAAGGATATCTTACATTGAAGGTGCTGATAGTGTCATTCAGAAAAACCTAAGACACACGCTACCGTGCAGATAGAAGTCTGATTCTGTGATTAAACCTATACCTGTCACACAGCGCAAAAAAAAAACAGGCCTCACATTTCTATTTAACCAAATTTGTACTGTTTTAGCTGGTCAAGTTATTTGTAGTGACCGTAAAAGCAGACTTTTTGTTCAGGGTTGAAAAACTATTCTCAAATTTGCCATTCTCAAAATAACTAGTTTCTGGTATTTGAGGCCTACTTGAAATCTATCCCAAAAAGGATATCTTACATTGAAGGTGCTGATAGTGTCATTCAGAAAAACCTAAGACACACGCTGCCGTGCAGATAGAAGCCTGATTCTGTGATTAAACCTATACCTGTCACACAGCGCAAAAAAAAACAGGCCTCACATTTCTATTCAACCAAATCTGTACTGTTTTAGCTGGTCAAGTTATTTGTAGTGACCGTAAAAGCACATTTTTTGTTCTGGGTTGAAAAACTATTCCCAAATTTGCCATTCTCAAAATAACTAGTTTCTGGTATTTGAGGCCTACTTTAAATCTATCCCAAAAAGGATATCTTACATTGAAGGTGCTGATAGTGTCATTCAGAAAAACCTAAGACACACGCTAACGTGCAGATAGAAGTCTGATTCTGTGATTAAACCTATACCTGTCACACAGCGCAAAAAAAAACAGGCCTCACATTTCTAGTCAACCAAATCTGTACTGTTTTAGCTGGTCAAGTTATTTGTAGTGACTGTAAAAGCACATTTTTTGTTCTGGGTTGAAAAACTTTTCCCAAATTTGCCATTCTCAAAATAACTAGTTTCTGGTATATGAGGCCTACTTGAAATCTATCCCAAAAAGGATATCTTACATTGAAGGTGCTGATAGTGTCATTCAGAAAAACCTAAGACACACGCTACCATGCAGATAGAAGTCTGATTCTGTGATTAAACCTATACCTGTCACACAGCGCAAAAAAAAACAGGCCTCACATTTCGATTCAACCAAATCTGTACTGTTTTAGCTGGTCAAGTTATTTGTAGTGACCGTAAAAGCACATTTTTTGTTCTGGGTTGAAAAACTATTCCCAAATTTGCCATTCTCAAAAATAACTAGTTTCTGGTATTTGAGGCCTACTTGAAATCTATCCCAAAAAGGATATCTTACATTGAAGGTGCTGATAGTGTCATTCAGAAAAACCTAAGACACACGCTACCGTGCAGATAGAAGTCTGATTCTGTGATTAAACCTATACCTGTCACACAGCGCAACAAAAAAAACAGGTCTCACATCTCTATTCAACCAAATCTGTACTGTTTTAGCTGGTCAAGTTATTTGTAGTAACCGTAAAAGCAGACTTTTTGTTCTGGGTTGAAAAACTATTCCCAAATTTGCCATTCTCAAAATAACTAGTTTCTGGTATTTGAGGCCTACTTGAAATCTATCCCAAAAAGGATATCTTACATTGAAGGTGCTGATAGTGTCATTCAGAAAAACCTAAGACACACGCTACCGTGCAGATAGAAGTCTAATTCTGTGATTAAACCTATACCTGTCACATAGCAAAAAAATAAAACAGGCCTGACATGTCTATTCAACCAAATCTGTACTGTTTTAGCTGGTCAAGTTATTTGTAGTGACCGTAAAAGCAGACTTTTTGTTCTGGTTGAAAAACTATTCCCAAATTTTCCATTCTCAAAATAACTAGTTTCTGGTATTTGAGGCCTACTTTAAATCTATCCCAAAAAGGATATCTTACATTGAAGGTGCTGATAGTGTCATTCAGAAAAACCTAAGACACACGCTAACGTGCAGATAGAAGTCTGATTCTGTGATTAAACCTATACCTGTCACACAGCGCAAAAAAAAACAGGCCTCACATTTCTATTCAACCAAATCTGTACTGTTTTAGCTGGTCAAGTTATTTGTAGTGACCGTAAAAGCACATTTTTTGTTCTGGGTTGAAAAACTATTCCCAAATTTGCCATTCTCAAAATAACTAGTTTCTGGTATTTGAGGCCTACTTGAAATCTATCCCAAAAAGGATATCTTACATTGAAGGTGCTGATAGTGTCATTCAGAAAAACCTAAGACACACGCTACCGTGCAGATAGAAGTCTGATTCTGTGATTAAACCTATACCTGTCACACAGCGCAAAAAAAAAACAGGCCTCACATTTCTATTTAACCAAATTTGTACTGTTTTAGCTGGTCAAGTTATTTGTAGTGACCGTAAAAGCAGACTTTTTGTTCAGGGTTGAAAAACTATTCTCAAATTTGCCATTCTCAAAATAACTAGTTTCTGGTATTTGAGGCCTACTTGAAATCTATCCCAAAAAGGATATCTTACATTGAAGGTGCTCATAGTGTCATTCAGAAAAACCTAAGACACACGCTGCCGTGCAGATAGAAGCCTGATTCTGTGATTAAACCTATACCTGTCACACAGCGCAAAATAAAACAGGCCTCACATTTCTATTCAACCAAATCTGTACTGTTTTAGCTGGTCAAGTTATTTGTAGTGACCGTAAAAGCACATTTTTTGTTCTGGGTTGAAAAACTATTCCCAAATTTGCCATTCTCAAAATAACTAGTTTCTGGTATTTGAGGCCTACTTTAAATCTATCCCAAAAAGGATATCTTACATTGAAGGTGCTGATAGTGTCATTCAGAAAAACCTAAGACACACGCTAACGTGCAGATAGAAGTCTGATTCTGTGATTAAACCTATACCTGTCACACAGCGCAAAAAAAAACAGGCCTCACATTTCTAGTCAACCAAATCTGTACTGTTTTAGCTGGTCAAGTTATTTGTAGTGACTGTAAAAGCACATTTTTTGTTCTGGGTTGAAAAACTTTTCCCAAATTTGCCATTCTCAAAATAACTAGTTTCTGGTATATGAGGCCTACTTGAAATCTATCCCAAAAAGGATATCTTACATTGAAGGTGCTGATAGTGTCATTCAGAAAAACCTAAGACACACGCTACCATGCAGATAGAAGTCTGATTCTGTGATTAAACCTATACCTGTCACACAGCGCAAAAAAAAAACAGGCCTCACATTTCGATTCAACCAAATCTGTACTGTTTTAGCTGGTCAAGTTATTTGTAGTGACCGTAAAAGCACATTTTTTGTTCTGGGTTGAAAAACTATTCCCAAATTTGCCATTCTCAAAAATAACTAGTTTCTGGTATTTGAGGCCTACTTTAAATCTATCCCAAAAAGGATATCTTACATTGAAGGTGCTGATAGTGTCATTCAGAAAAACCTAAGACACACGCTAACGTGCAGATAGAAGTCTGATTCTGTGATTAAACCTATACCTGTCACACAGCGCAAAAAAAAAACAGGCCTCACATTTCTATTCAACCAAATCTGTACTGTTTTAGCTGGTCAAGTTATTTGTAGTGACCGTAAAAGCACATTTTTTGCTCTGGGTTGAAAAACTATTCCCAAATTTGCCATTCTCAAAATAACTAGTTTCTGGTATTTGAGGCCTACTTGAAATCTATCCCAAAAAGGATATCTTACATTGAAGGTGCTGATAGTGTCATTCAGAAAAACCTAAGACACACGCTACCGTGCAGATAGAAGTCTGATTCTGTGATTAAACCTATACCTGTCACACAGCGCAAAAAAAAAACAGGCCTCACATTCTATTCAACCAAATCTGTACTGTTTTAGCTGGTCAAGTTATTTGTAGTAACCGTAAAAGCAGACTTTTTGTTCTGGGTTGAAAAACTATTCCCAAATTTGCCATTCTCAAAATAACTAGTTTCTGGTATTTGAGGCCTACTTGAAATCTATCCCAAAAAGGATATCTTACATTGAAGGTGCTGATAGTGTCATTCAGAAAAACCTAAGACACACGCTACCGTGCAGATAGAAGTCTAATTCTGTGATTAAACCTATACCTGTCACATAGCAAAAAAATAATACAGGCCTGACATGTCTATTCAACCAAATCTGTACTGTTTTAGCTGGTCAAGTTATTTGTAGTGACCGTAAAAGCAGACTTTTTGTTCTGGTTGAAAAACTATTCCCAAATTTGCCATTCTCAAAATAACTAGTTTCTGGTATATGAGGCCTACTTGAAATCTATCCCAAAAAGGATATCTTACATTGAAGGTGCTCATAGTGTCATTCAGAAAAACCTAAGACACACGCTACCGTGCAGATAGAAGTCTGATTCTGTGATTAAACCTATACCTGTCACACAGCGCAAAAAAAAACAGGCCTCACATTTCTATTCAACCAAATCTGTACTGTTTTAGCTGGTCAAGTTATTTGTAGTGACCGTAAAAGCACATTTTTTGTTCTGGGTTGAAAAACTATTCCCAAATTTGCCATTCTCAAAATAACTAGTTTCTGGTATTTGAGGCCTACTTGAAATCTATCCCAAAAAGGATATCTTGCATTGAAGGTGCTGATAGTGTCATTCAGAAAAACCTAAGACACACGCTACCGTGCAGATAGAAGTCTGATTCTGTGATTAAACCTATACCTGTCACACAGCGCAAAAAAAAAAACAGGCCTCACATTTCTATTCAACCAAATCTGTACTGTTTTAGCTGGTCAAGTTATTTGTAGTGACCGTAAAAGCAGACTTTTTGTTCTGGGTTGAAAAACTATTCCCAAATTTGCCATTCTCAAAATTGTGGTGAACCGGAACAATGAGGAAAACATCTAATAAGGGACGCGGACGTGGACATGGTCGTGGTGGTGTTAGTGGACCCTCTGGTGCTGGGAGAGGACGTGGCCGTTCTGCCACAGCCACACGTCCTAGTGTACCAACTACCTCAGGTCCCATTAGACGCCAGAATTTACAGGGATATTTGGTGGGGCCCAATGCCGTTCTAAGGATGGTAAGGCCTGAGCAGGTACAGGCATTAGTCAATTGGGTGGCCGACAGTGCATCCAGCACGTTCACATTATCTCCCACCCAGTCTTCTGCAGAAAGCGCACAGATGGCGCATGAAAACCAAGCCCATCAGTCTGTCACATCACCCCCATGCATATCAGGGAAACTGTCTGAGCCTCAAGTTATGCAGCAGTCTCTTATGCTGTTTGAAGACTCTGCTGCCAGGGTTTCACAAGGGCATCCACCTAGCCCTTCCCCAGGGGTAGAAGAGATAGAATGCACTAACGCACAACCACTTATGTTTCCTGATGATGAGGACATGGGAATACCACCTCAGCACGTCTCTGATGATGACGAAACACAGGTGCCAACTGCTGCGTCTTTCTGCAGTGTGCAGACTGAACAGGAGGTCAGGGATCAAGACTAGGTGGAAGACGATGCAGGGGACGATGAGGTCCTAGACCCCACATGGAATGAAGGTCGTGCCACTGACTTTCACAGTTCGGAGGAAGAGGCAGTGGTGAGACCGAGCCAACAGCGTAGCAAAAGAGGGAGCAGTGGGCAAAATCAGAACACCCGCCGCCAAGAGACTCCGCCTGCTACTGACCGCCGCCATCTGGGACCGAGCACCCCAAAGGCAGCTTCAAGGAGTTCCCTGGCATGGCACTTCTTCAAACAATGTGCTGACGACAAGACCCGAGTGGTTTGCACGCTGTGCCATCAGAGCCTGAAGCGAGGCATTAACGTTCTGAACCTTAGCACAACCTGCATGACCAGGCACCTGCATGCAGGGCCGCCATCAGGGGGGTACAGCCGATACCCAAGTAAGGGGCCCGGACCCCGAGGTGGCCCGGCCAGTTCCAATTTAATTTTATTTATTTTTTTTATTTTTTTTTGTCTGCAGGGGGCCGGGGCAATTGATTGTTCCTGGCCCCGTTGACCGACCCTCCCCCCGCCGCTCCGCTGATTCGGCCGCAGTAAGTAGTGTACAACACACCTTAGCCTAACCTGGGGAGTGGGGACGGTATTCCGGGCCCGGCTGCATTCCCCTTTAAAAGGAGCCGCTGCGCAGCGGCACGTGACCTCAGATGCTGTGCGTGCGGCTGGCTGTACCTGTCTGTCGTCGCTGCCTCACGCCGCCGGCGTCATTCAAATTAGCGCGGGGAACTTGAACTTCTGTTCTGGGCTGGCCTGGCAGTGGCAGAGAGAGTGGCAGCAGACGCAGTACTGTCTGGAGGTAACTTGTGGCCTGAGACTGTGGTGGTCTGGAAGCCTGCCCTAGTGCTCTCACCCTCTCCTCCATCACACACATGATCTTCTTGGACTTGGATGGACCCCCCCCCCCCCCCCTAATAATTCATTAGGTCCATAACGTCCATAAGGTTTAATTAGGTAGGTTATTACTTGACTTGTTTCTGGCAAGGGAGGTGTTAATAACAATACAATAAGTGATGGATCATGGTCTGGAGGATCATCATGGCCCTGGATAATGTTGTCTTTGCTCGGGGGTAAAATGCAAAGCTGTTTTCTGGATTATCCCACAGGGCCATGATCCTCCATCACTTATTGCTATTAACCCCTCCCTTGCCTTCCCATTTAGCTGTGTGTTCGGCTGCAGTCAGAACACACAGCTAAATGGCGCTGGCAAGGGAGGGGTTAATAGCAATAAGTGATGGAGGATCATGGCCCTGTGGGATAATCCAGAAAACAGCTTTGCATTTTACCCCCGAGCAGAGACAACATTATCAAGGGCCATGATGATCCTCCAGACCATGATCCATCACTTATTATTAACCTCTCCCTTGCCAGCCCACCCAGCCCCATTTAGCTGTGTGCTGCTTAGAAAAAACAAAAAAAGTGTAGTCCATGAAGGGGTTAATTAAGTGTTGGAGGGGTTGGGGGGTGTTATTATTGTGCATATTGTGTTTGGGATCCTTTTAACAAGTTTGAGAGTGGTTGAGTGTCATCCACAGATCCCCCCATAAGTGTGTCATCCACAGATCCCCCCATAAGTGTGTCATCCACAGATCCCCCATAAAAGTGTGTCATCCACAGATCCCCCCCATAAAAGTGCGTCATCCACAGATCCCCCCCCATAACAGTGCGTCATCCACAGATCCCCCCATAACAGTGCGTCATCCACAGATCCCCCCCATAACAGTGCTTCATCCACAGATCCCCCCATAACAGTGCATCATCCACAGATCCCTCTCATAACAGTGCGTCATCCACAGATCCCCCCCATAACAGTGCGTCATCCACAGATCCCCCCCATAACAGTGCGTCATCAACAGATCCCCCCATAACAGTTTGTCATCCACAGATCTCCCATGACAGTGCGTCATCCACAGATCCCCCCCATGACAGTGCATCATCCACAGATCCCCCCCATGACAGTGCATCATCCACAGATCCCCCCCATGACAGTGCATCATCCACAGATCCCCCCCATGACAGTGCGTCATCCACAGATCCCTCCCATGACAGTGCGTCATCCACAGATCCCCCCCATGACAGTGCGTCATCCACAGATCCCCCCATGACAGTGCGTCATCCACAGATCCCCCCATGACAGTGCGTCATCCACAGATCCCCCATGACAGTGCGTCATCCACAGATTCCCCCATAACAGTGCGTCATCCACAGATTCCCCCCATAACAGTGCGTCATCCACAGATTCCCCCCATAACAGTGCGTCATCCACAGATTCCCCCCATAACAGTGCGTCATCCACAGATTCCCCCCATAACAGTGCGTCATCCAGAGATTCCCCCATAACAGTGCGTCATCCACAGATTCCCCCCATAACAGTGCGTCATCCACAGATTCCCCCCATAACAGTGCGTCATCCACAGATTCCCCCATAACAGTGCGTCATCCACAGATTCCCCCCATAACAGGGCGTCATCCACAGATTCCCCCCATAACAGTGCGTCATCCACAGATTCCCCCATAACAGTTTGTCATCCACAGATTCCCCCATAACAGTGCGCCTGTGCACTGAGGAAGAGAGAGAAAGGAGGGGAAAGAATCCTCAAAAGCAAGCGGAGGACGGCACAGCAGACGACTGAATAGCTTCTTTTGTAAGTAAGGCTACTTTCACATTCGCGTTTGGGGCTCCGCTTGTGAGTTCCGTTTGAAGGCTCTCACAAGCGGCCCCGAACGGATCCGTACGGCCCTAATGCATCCTAATGCAAAAAAATAATGAAATTGGGGGTGGAGGGGGGCGGGAGGCGGAGTCAGGAAAGATTCTAAAGGGGCGGGGTAGGAGGGGGGCCCAGGCCTTGAGCTGTGTAAGGGGCCCCAAAATTTCTGATGGCAGCCCTGCCAGCATGAACTGCAGTGGAGTAAACACCTTAAAAACAAGGAAGTCACTCAGGCTCCCCCTGCTACCTCTTCTGCTGCTGCCGCCTCGGCCTCTTCTGCTGCTGCCGCCGCCTCGGCCTCTTCCTCTGCCTCTGGAGGAATGTTGGCACCTGCCGCCCAGCAAACATGGGATGTACCACCAACACCACCACCTGCGTCACCAAGCATCTCAACCATGTCACACGGCAGCGTTCAGCTCTCCATCTCACAAACATTTGAGAGAAAGCGTAAATTCCCACCTAGCCACCCTCGATCCCTGGCCCTGAATGCCAGCATTTCTAAACTACTGGCCTATGAAATGCTTTAATTTAGGCTGGTGGACACACACAGCTTCAAACAGCTCATGTCACTTGCTGTCCCACAGTATGTTGTTCCCAGCCGCCACTACTTCTCCAAGAGAGCCGTGCCTTCCCTGCACAAACAAGTGTCCGATAAAATCAAGTGTGCACTGAGGGGCGTGGCCGGATGCCGAGAGGAGAGGACGCATAGTGTGTGAGCTCCGGTTGTGGAGCCTCGATAACGGCTCAAAGCGGCACAACTACAGCAAATATATTTCATACTTACCTACCCCAGGACAGCCCTCGATACAGCAGCCCTGCCGATGATGACCAGGGGACGGAAGAAGGGTTCACAGCCTCAGAAGATGACGGCGTTTTTTCACCCAGCTCCTGGGACTTCTCAAGATGGCGCCGGTTCCCGCCACACAGAGGGAGAGCCCTGTACATCTCCAGCAGCGGCACCCATCCAGCGATCTTCTGGATCTCCCTCCTCAGCAGGATCCGGTTCTCCACCACCACAGGAACCTAAAAAACAAAAAAGGGTGAGTGAGCAACAGCCATACAGTCCTCCCCTTAATACTTACCCTGCTTCACCAGGCATAGATCCTGGACTAACAGTTACCACAATGCAGGACATGCTGGCAGATCTAAAAAGATCCATACATGGTGACTTTAAAGAAACAATCTCTGTTATTCATGCAGACATAGTCGCCATAGGGGATAGAACAGCACATTTGGAAGAAAAAATGGAGGAATTTGTCACTGCACATAACTCGCTAGTAGATAATCATAATGCGGTTGAAGATGACATAGCCACCATGAAACTTAAAATTGCTGATCTGGAGGATCGCTCCAGAAGAAACAACATAAGATTCAGAAGCATTCCTGAAAGCGTTCTGGACTCTCAATTACAAGATTTTATTGCGGATCTTATAATGTCATATTTACCAGACACCCCAGGGTCAGAGCTAATCATAGACCGTGTTCACCGGGTTCCTAAACCCAAAGCCTTATCAGCCTCTATTCCCAGAGACGTTTTAGCTAGAATCCATTTCTATCACCTAAAGGATTCCCTGATGAGAGAAGCCCAAAAAAAGAGACCAGACATTCCTGAAAGATTTTGCAATGTTCTCCTATTCACAGACCTCTCACCAGCAACGCTGAGTAGAAGACGTGAATTTCAACCGTACACCAAAGCACTAAGGGATAACAATATTCCTTATAAATGGGGCTTCCCTGTTAAGCTGATTGTAAGATATCAAAACTCATCAATTGTACTAGTCTCTCCTCAGGAAGCGTCAAATGCCTTTGCCAAATGGAACATTACCGTGCCACTAGAGGGCGCCAAAGACAAAGACAAAGACAAAGTAATGAACTCTTCACCTTACAGGCCTGCCTCGGACAGAAGCCAACTGAACCTGACTCCAGAATGGTCCAAAGTAGGAAGAAATCCTCCATGAGTTCTATCCTGGACAATTTCCATATTATATTAAGTATACTTTCATGCTATACTATTTCAACGGGGCTCCACACCCGTTGCTCTACCTCCCAGAACACATATCCCATCTCTGTGTTCACATTCTCTAATCCACTGTTTACCTAACGTCTCCTATACTAAGTGAGATACATCACAATTTGTGGTCATTGTTAGACCATTGTTATGTTATTGTTATTTAATATTTACCTTATTTTTTATGTTTTAATTTATTGTTTTACAAGGTTACATAAAAAGGGTCCATACCTTCATCCTCAAATATCCGAACCTAAAGGTACAATGCTACGACCCCCACAATCAAAACACGGTAACACTTGGGTACTTTACTATGTTATTCACACATTACTGGTTAATCAATTCAGATTAGGAACTCTAGCATGCTTTCTTAGAGTTCAAGATGGCCAATAAAGGCATAAAAATATTTTCTGCAAATGTTAATGGTCTCAATAATCCCTTTAAGCGTTCAACTTGTTGGAGTGAGGTGAGGAAACAGGGAGCTGATATCATCTGTATTCAGGAATCCCATCTTAATGAGGAAGACTCATACAGATTTTCTCATCCCTCCTTTCCGCATATTTTCTTCTCTCCAGCCTCAAAAAAAAGAAAAGGTGTGATTATAGGTTTCAAGAACTCTGTTGCTTTCCATTGTCATGACACAATAATAGATGAAGAAGGTAGATATATTATCATAATATGTGACATAAACAACACTAGATACACAATAGTTAACCTGTATGCCCCTAATGCTGATCAGATAAATTTTATCAAACGCATCATCAAATTAGCTCAGGATTCTAAGAAAGGATCCTTACTGATCTGCGGTGATTTTAATATGTGCCCTGACTCCTCAATGGACAGACTCCCTTCCCCTATCTTATCTCCCAAAAACTCACAACTCAGAGATTTCATATTTCAGGAAGGACTCCTAGATATCTGGAGGGTACACCATGCCAATGAAAAAGATTTTACTTTTTTCTCACACCCACATAACACTTATTCTAGAATAGACCTCTTTCTCTCAGATAAATGGCTACTTCAAAAAGTAATAGAGGTAACGATTTCTAATATAACGTGGTCTGACCATGCATTCATCTCCCTTACACTAGATGACACATATAGCAATAAAATATACTCCCCGTGGAGACTTAACAATTCTTTACTCCAAAGTGGCTCTATACGCACAGACGTAGAATTCTCATTAAAGGAATATTTTAAGATGAATGACAATAATCTGGTATCAGATATTACAATATGGAGTGCGCACAAGGCATTTATAAGAGGTGTATTGCTAAAACATGCAGCTATTCAAAAGAAAAAAAGAAGGGAAATCTTAGATAAATTACTAGCGGACATTAATGTTCTAGAAAATTCCTCTAAGATGTCTCTGGATCCAAAAATCATTAACAAACTAAAAACTGCTAGACATCATTTATACCTTCACCTTCATGAAAAACACGAATTCCACCTTCGAAAATTAAAATCAGACCATTACTCTCAAGGCAACAAAGCATCAAAAATCTTAGCGAACAGAATTAAAAAAAGAGAAGCCAAATCAAGAATCCCCTTCTTATACAACAGCCAGAACCAAAAAGTGTATAACCCCAAATACATAGCAGAAGAATTTGCAAAATACTATGAAAACCTATATAATTTGGAAAAATCAGCTGACACAGTCCAACCAACTCCTGAATATATTAATGACTTTCTCAAAGATATTTCTCTTCCGTCCATATCCTCATCCCAAAACCAAGCCCTTAACGCTAAAATCACACATCTAGAAATAACTGAAACAATCCAATCCCTCAAAAACAATAAGTCCCCAGGTCCTGATGGACTCACAAACGAATACTATAAAAATTTCTCCCACATTCTAAGCCCCTTCCTGAACAGATCCTTCAATTTGATAGCAGAGCAAAATTCAATCCCCAAAGACATGTTAAATGCAATGATAATAACCCTCCCAAAACCTGGTAAACCTGCTGATAAACCGGCTAACTTCAGACCAATATCACTATTAAACTCTGATGTAAAGATTTTTGCAAAAATTTTAGCAAAGAGATTATCCAGCATTTTGCCTTCCCTTATAGTCAATGATCAAATTGGGTTTGTTCCCAACAGACAATCCTCAGATGGTACTAGGAGATTTATAGATCTTCTAGATGTAGCATATTCCTCCCGAACGCCTTCTCTGCTCCTTTCCTTGGACGCGGAGAAGGCGTTCGATAGAATACATTGGAAATACATCCAGGCTACTTTGGAAAAGTTCGGATTTAGGGATTTCTTTTTATCTGCAGTAATGGCACTATATTCTAACCCAACCGCATCTATATACTCATCTAGTTTTTTGTCTACTCCATTCAATATAAAGAATGGAACCAGACAAGGATGTCCTATGTCACCCTTGATATTCGCCCTGGCAATGGAACCCTTTGCGGAGCACATTAGATCCTCATCTCTCATTAAGGGGTTAACAGTGGGTAACTCAGACCACCGCATTGGCCTTTTTGCTGACGATGTACTAATACTGACATCAAATCCAACAACTGCTTTAAGCGCAATTAATGATATTATATCCAATTTTGGCAAAGCGTCCTTCTACAAAGTCAATATCAATAAATCTCAAATCCTTGATATGGGTCTTTCTCAATCTACCAAACGCTCAATCTCCAACTTGTATAAATACCCCTGGGCTGAGGAATCACTGACATACTTAGGCATCCAGCTTGCCTTCCCTACTAGCAAATTATTTAAAGTAAATTTTTGGCCTTTATACAATAAAATTAACGACTCCTTAAATAATCTAAGAACAGATTCACTTTCCTGGCTAGGAAGAATTGCTGCAATAAAAATGGTAATCCTACCCAAAATCATCTATTTGTTCCGCAATATTCCAATTACTATTCCCAAAGGTTATATCACAAAACTTCAGGCCTTAATCAATAAACACATCTGGGGGAAATTTAAACCTAGAGTCAAAGGAATTATCCTTAATAAATCACTTAAAACAGGAGGCCTTAATGTCCCATCTATTAAACATTACTATGCATCCTCCATACTTGACCAAATGAGATATCTAATCAAAAATGACACCTCAAAAAAATGGGTTTCATTGGAAAATAATATAATGGGCAACTTTGACTTAAACTTGCGTCTCTCGGCAACAGCAGCCTTTGGTACAAAGAATACTACCCCACTATCAACCCTAAAAGCAATTCACAACATTTGGTATTCCATTGCCAGAACAGAAAAATTAGTTACCACCTCAGTACTTACTTTCCCTCTGAAAATTTGTGAATTGGCAATACCAGACCTCAAGATTGATAATTGGATCTCCATGGGCATCACTGATATTGGTCAACTAAAGAAAAATGATGTCCTTGTTGACTTCGCTTACCTACATAAAGAGTTCAACATTCCCAATGCAGATTTTTATAAATATCTAAGAATAAGACACTTACTACAATCCCCAAGGATTTTTCACTTCATCTCAAATAATCACTCTTTATCAGAGTGGATTAATATGTCACATAGATTAGATAAAGGTATTACTAAAGGATATCAACTTTTGAAAGAATCAAATATAAACCCCTTACAGCATATCTTAGATATGTGGAATGAAGACCTGGGTATAGCCCTTTCAGACGCAGAATGGAATGAAGCTTTTACCTCTGTCTCTAAACTCTCTAAGTGCTCAGATCACTTGGAAGGAGCAAGAAAAATAATGTACAGATGGTATAGAACTCCTGTCTACTTGAATAAAATTTTTCCTGAGATTTCCCCCGCTTGTTGGAGGTGTGGTCACGTTTGTGGTTCATATCTTCATATGTGGTGGAACTGCCCAACAGTAAGATGTCTATGGAATACAGTCTTTAAATACATTTCAACTCTAGCATGCCACACTATAGAGCCACTTCCTAAAATGGCTCTCCTATCGGTAGGCCTTATAAATCTTCCTTATCATTATAGGACCATTGCTAGTCATTTAATATTTGTTACCCGCTTAAAAATTGCAGCTTGTTGGAAATCTGGTTCCTTACCTAACATTAATAGAATTTTTAGAACACTAGATAATAATTGCTTATATGAGGGCCTATGGGCATCGGCTAGGAATTCTAAGACTGTATTCCTAAAAAATTGGGAAGTTTGGCTGGACGACGCTAAATGCAACATCCCCCTCAATGCATTCATTAGACTGTAAAACTATCTATTATACCAGTATACTTGCTCGCATCTATGTACCTGTTTATCCTAATTTACTCAAAATATTATGCTAATTGCTTTATGATGTGTAATTCTATACTGCATTATCAGCTTCCATAAGTGCCTTAATTATTCATGTACTATAACTTTTTACATGTGACTGAATGCATTCATTTGTAACCTACTGTTGAAAATGTTAATAAAAACTATTGTTCAAAAAAAAAAAAAATCAAGTGTGCACTGCGCAACGTCATCTGTGGCAAGGTCCACCTAACCACAGATACGTGGACCAGTAAGTACGGCCAGGGACGCTATATCTCCCTAACTGCACACTGGGTAAATGTAGTGGCGGCTGGGCCCCAGGCGGAGAGCTGTTTGGCGCATGTCCTTCCGCCGCCAAGGATCGCAGGGCAACATTCTTTGCCTCCTGTCTCCTCCTCCTCCTACTCAGCTTCCTCCTCCTCTTCTTCCACCTGCTCATCCAGTCAGCCACACACCTTCACCACCAACTTCAGCACAGCCCGGGGTAAACGTCAGCAGGCCATTCTGAAACTCATATGTTTGGGGGACAGGCCCCACACCGCACAGGAGTTGTGGCGGGGTATAGAACAACAGACCGACGAGTGTTTGCTGCCGGTGAGCCTCAAGCCCGGCCTGGTGGTGTGCGATAATGGGCGAAATCTCGTTGCAGCTCTGGGACTAGCCGGTTTGACGCACATCCCTTGCCTGGCGCATGTGCTGAATTTGGTGGTGCAGAAGTTCATTCGCAACTACCCCAACATGTCAGAGCTGCTGCATAAAGTGCGGGCCGTCTGTTCGCGCTTCCGGCGTTCACACCCTGCCGCTGCTCGTTCATAAAAATGAACCAGGCATGGATTCCACAGGACCTGTCCATCCCTTGTGCAGATTAGATATTAACTACCTCCCCTTAACAATATATTATTCTACTCCAGGGCACTTCTTCATTCAATACTATTTTTAATTTCATTTTACCATTATATTGCGGGGCAACCCAAAGTTGAATGAACCTCTCCTCTGTCTGGGTGCCGGGGCCTAAATGTGTGACAGTGGCCTGTTCCAGTGGTGGGTGACGTGAAGCCTGATTCTCTGCTATGACATGAAGACAGATTTTGCGCTGACATAAGGTCAGATTCTCTGTTACAGGACCTCTCTCCTCTGCCTGGGTGCCTGGGCCTAAATGTGTGACAGTGGCCTGTTCCAGTGGTGGATGACGTGAAGCCTGATTCTCTGCTATGACATGAAGACAGATTCTGCGCTGACATAAGGCCAGATTCTCTGTTACGGGACCTCTCTCCTCTGCCTGGGTGCCTGAGTCTAAATGTGTGACAGTGGCCTGTTCCAGTGGTGGGTGACGTGAAGCCTGATTCTCTGCTATGACATGAAGACAGATTCTGCGCTGACATAAGGCCAGATTCTCTGTTACAGGACCTCTCTCCTCTGCCTGGGTGCCTGGGCCTAAATGTGTGACAGTGGCCTGTTCCAGTGGTGGGTGACGTGAAGCCTGATTCTCTGCTATGACATGAAGACAGATTCTGCGCTGACATAAGGCCAGATTCTCTGTTACGGGACCGCTCTCCTCTGTCTGGGTGCCGGGGCCTAAATATGTGACAGTGGCCTCTTCCAGTGGTGGGTGACATGAAGCCAGATTCTCTGCTATGGCATGAAGAGACTGATTCTCTGCTGACATGAAGCCAGATTCTTTGCTATGGCATGAAGAGACTGATTCTCTGCTGACATGAAGCCAGATTCTTTGCTATGGCATGAAGAGACTGATTCTCTGCTGATGTGAAGCCAGATTCTCTGCTATGGGACCTCTGTCCAATTGATATTGGGTCATTTTTATTTTTTTAATTTTTTTTAAAATTTATTTCCCTATCCACATTTGTTTGCAGGGGATTTACCTACATGTTGCTGCCTTTTGCAGCCCTCTAGCTCTTTCCTGGGCTGTTTTACAGCCTTTTTAGTGCCCAAAAGTTCGGGTCCCCATTGACTTCAATGGGGTTCGGGACGAAGTTCGGTTCGGGTTCGGATCCCGAACCCGAACATTTCCGGGAAGTTCGGCCGAACTTCTCGAACCCGAACATCCAGGTGTTCGCTCAACTCTAGTTGAAAGGCAATTTCTCGCTCTTCGTTCCATTTAACAGGAATAGGCGTTTTCGGGCTCTTTTTTGGATGCCCCCTCAGAAGTTCCTGGATGGGATCCGCAATTTGTGCGAAATGCGGGATGAAACGCCTGTAGTACCCTGCAAAACTGAGAAAGCTTCTCACCTCTTTCACGGTGGTAGGAGTAGGCCAGTTGCGGACAGCAGCAAGTTTATCAGGATCAGGCTGTACTCCTTCAGCACTGACAACGTGCCCAAGGTATTTGACCGCTGGTTTCAGCAGGTGGCACTTGGATGGCATGATTTTGAGGCCATATTTAGCAAGAACTTGAAACACCTCACCCAGGTGCTTTAAATGGTCCTCATACGTCTTGGAGTATACAATGACGTCATCCAGATATAAGAGTACAGTCTCAAAATTCCTATAGCCTAAACAGCGTTCCATCAGCCTCTGAAACGTTCCTGGAGCGTTACACAGTCCAAACGGCATATAATTGAATTCGAACAGGCCCATAGGTGTAGTGAAAGCAGTCTTTTCTCGATCTTCTGGGGCCATGGGTTCTTGCCAGTATCCACTGGTTAAGTCCAAGGTGGAGAAATAGACTGATGACCCCAGGGCAGTCAAGGACTCTTCAATGCGTGGCAATGGATATGCATCTTTGTGGGTGATTTGATTAATTTGTCTGTAATCCACGCAGAACCTTATGCTGCCATCTTTTTTTCGGACAAGTACTAGGGGCGCAGCCCAGGGACTATGACTGTCCCGGATTATATTAGAGTCTTTCATCTCTTGTATCATCTCTTTCACAGACTGATAGGTAGTAGGTGGTATGGGTCTGTGCCTCTCCTTAATAGGAGGATGAGAGCCGGTGGGTATGGTGTGTTTGATTACACTGACCTCTCCGTAGTCTGTGGAGTGCTTGCTGAAAGTCTGGTGGCGCTCCTTCACCAGCTTCAGGACTCCCTCTATCTGCTCCTTTGGGGTGGATTCGTCCCCCACATGTAGTTCTTCCCACCAGGATGTTGTAGGGGTGCTGCTGCTCTGTGTGGTCTGGAACGCCTTCGTGGCAGGCAGACGGATCACATCCTGGAAAGACACCTGGAAAAGCTGAGCAACGGGCCAGTGTTTAAGGAGAGTAACGGGATGGTCACCAAAGTTAATTAAACGGACAGGCACTTTACCTTGAGACACGGTCACCAGGCTCTTGGCTGTCCGTACGAAGGGGTGATTTTCGAAGGGAATAGGTTCCACTAGGGCTTGATAGTCCTGGCCCTGGATCCCTAACACAGCACGGCACCACAGGATGATCTGGGAGTTTGGAGGCAGAGTTACCGGCCGGTTATCCCGGATCCGGACAGTGCAAATTTCTCCTTTCTTGTTGGCGAACCTTTGTTGAGCACACAGCACACTAATAGTCTTTTGAATAACTCTTCTGGAAGCAGGTGAGGCTGAAGATATAGTTTGATTTAATGCGTCAAGCACTTCAGAGTAACAATTTTTTAGAATGTTAGTCCCTAATATCACAGGGTGTCCTCCTTTATCTAATGCTTATACCACAATCACGCCTTGCTGTGGCAGGGTGGCTTCTCCCACCTGAAGGGTAGGTTCCCAATACCCATGCACTTTCACTGGCTTACCGTTGCTGGCAATGATATCTAGCCAGGACTCTGGTGGCTGGGTGAGGAGACTTGGATCCCAGAATTTGTCAAAGGCAAGCTGTTGAATGGTGATGACCTGTGACCCAGTGTCCAACAGGGCTTCAAAGGATATCCCGTTGATACATATATTAATTTTTGGACGGGATCCTACATACTTAGGCATCCAGCTTGGATCCTTTGGACCTACTGTTCTACCTCCCGAGGGGCGGTCCTCTGCCTCAGGGGTTGCCCGTTTAACTGCCAGCACATTGATTCAGTATGTCCATATTTCTTGCAGTGGTGGCAGACAGGCTGTTTTCTACTTCTGGGCCGGTACTTTGGTCGCCCATCAGGCTCTTTTGGGTATACGTCTCCATAGGCAGGTGGGAGCCTTGGAGAAAAAGGACCTTCATCCTCCAGTAACAGTGGTCTCTCCCACTCCTCTATCTTCTTACACACCTTCTCTAAGCTTAGAGTAAGATGGTTCACTTGTTCCATCAATGCTGCCACTACATCTGTGACTGGAGCTTGGGTGGCCTGTCTGACTCCCGCAGGCCCCACATTAACAGTCTTTGGCTGACAAGCCTGAGGTTCAGGGAAGGCTGCTGGCCCTGGAGCAGGGTTCTGGCCTAGTATACTGATGGCCAATTCCTTAAAATCCAAAAAGGTACAGTGGGGGTGTTGAGCTGACAACATCTGTAGCTGGCCCTTTAAATGCGCAGTACTTATGCCCGCAATGAACTGCTCTCTAAGAGTCCGGTCCTGATCCTCAGCTTCTTTGGGATCCACTTGGACTACAGCTCTCAGTGTCTCTTGTAAGGACAGGGCAAAATCGCGGAGCGACTCTCCAGGCTGCTGTTTCCTGCTGAAGAAACACATTTTAACTTCTGACACCGTTCTGGCCTCAAATGTGGTGCCCAAGCGATCAAAGGTCTGTTCCAGGCTACTCTTCTCAGAGCGGGGCCACGACATGACTTCCCTGCGAGCGGCCCCTTCCAACTGAGCTAAGAGGATCTCCATTTGTTGTTCGGCAGTTATGGGGTAAAGCCGGAACAAGGCCAGTATCTGTTCCCTAAAGACCTTTAACTTATGGGCTTCTCCTGAATAACAGGGGAACCAGGGGGCCCCAAAATAGTACGGCATAGTTAGCGGCATCAGGCTTGGCGGTGCCGCGGCGGCAGAAGCCCTAGGGTCGGCCATGGGTACTTCAGGAGGCACGACTGGGGCCACCTGTCCGATTTCCTCAGGTGTGGACATGGCGTTGCTAGGTGGGTATGGCCCTTTAAATGTAGCGGAGCGGACCGGAGTGGCAATGGTAATAACCCCCTTTTTTTTTTCAGAAAAGTCTTTGGTCACTAACGGGGGTCCCTCCGGTGCCCTGGCAGGGGTCGGGAATGTTCCGGTAAGGTGATCGGGGGAGCCAGCAAAAGTTTTTTTTTTAACTCTGTACTTACTCCGGTGGTGCTCGCTCCAGGTCTCGCGAGATGCGTGGCTACGGGCGTTGAGCGTCCTGCGTACAGCGTCAGCAGGTGGGCGCGGCCTCTCGTAGCTCCGGGACTCAGGTAGGCGGCACCTTTTCTTCCAGACAGGGCGGCGTTCTTCCTCCTTGTTGGCTGGGCGATGACTCCGCCTGGGTTTTTTCTCGCCAAAGTCCTCTCTTTCGCGCCAAAACGGATCCACAAGGCGCACTTGTAATCCACCTCAGGTTAAGTGGGCGAAATCGCTGTCTATTCACTGACAGCAAGCGGTGGCTTAAATAAGCAGCAAACAGTCCATGCAATATAATCTTCACACTGCAGATTATCACAGTTCTCTTTGGCCCAGCAATTTTTCAATAAACGCATTTAGGGCTTGGTCACTTTAAGGCAATTTTCAGCACACAGTTTTATATCCGCAATGGCGCAGAAATGTTCGTTATCCTGTTCGTGACGCCAATTTATGCAACACGCCAGACCTGCAGGGGATTGCGAAGTGAGGTCACGGTTATGGGCAATCGAGGGTTACTCACTGTATTGGAGAAACCTGGGCAGGCATGCGGCAGTGAAGGAGAGGTAGACACAAGTTCCTCTGGGGCACACTCGGTATGTAGGGACCAGGCCTGATGGTGGATGAGGTGCCCTGGATGTTACAGGTATTTTGAGTGCCTGAAGCAAGGTCCCTTTTAGGATTCGTGACTCCAGTGCCGGTAACGGTGGCACACCGATTTATAGTAGTAATAAGTGAGGTACACAGGTGGTATAGTGAACCAAACGTTGCTTTACTTAAACAGTCCAACTTTGTACATCAAGATGGTAATGCAGTCCCTTATATCAAGTGCTTCACAAGCAGGCTTATTTCACAAGATGGCAGGTGATTAATCATGCAAGATACTCAGAGGGTAAATCCACAACACACTCAGAATCAGGTTGTACCTTTCCTCAGAAATAGTGTACACTGTTCTTTTAGAACTCCTGTCTGGTTTCTATCCCAAGGCCCGGATGCCTAAATGCTGGCTTAAATCCTTGGTGAATATATATCTTCCTCCCGTATTAATTCTTGCTCCGCTACTCTATAGTTCCTCTGCCCATCAGCTTACTTATCTTGGCTGGAAATATCCTTACTTGGCTTGAGGGTAACTGCAGGTTTCTCCCAGGAGGTCCTGTCCTTCTACTGGGGTGTCTCAACTGAGCTAATCCTAGCCTCAGGAGCTTCAGGCAGACGAAGTAACTCCTCTAGTCCCCTGGAATGAACTAACCCTCCCCTGTCTGGGCCTACCTATATATAACCAGGGCTCTCTGGCTCCCTCTAACGTCTGGGAGGCTAAGCTGCACCCTGACAGGCCTGACACCCAGTTAACACAGGGAAATGCATACACATGACATTAAATGTAATAAGGCACATTAACCCTTGTGTAGTGCCCACCTTTACCTAGTGGGACACTACATCATTTACTACTCCTACAAATCGGTGTGCCACCGTTACAGGCACTGGCGTCACGAACCTTAAAGGGACCTTACCTAAGGCACTCAAAACACCTACAACACCCAGGGCACCTCACATACCATCAGGCCTGGTCCCTATCTACAGAGTGTTCCCCAGAGGAACTAGTGTCTGCCTCTAATTCACTGTCGCATGCCTGCCCAGGGTTCTCCTCAGAAAAGTGAGTAACCCTCGATTGCCCATACCGTGACCTCACTGTCGCTATACCCTGCAGGTCTGGCGTGCTGCAATAGCATTATCGCCACTAACCATCTGTGTGGATTCATCAAAGTTTTTTAAAACCTCACAGAGGTCTGACATCAATGCCCACTCCTCACTTGTCAATAGTGGCAGTTGACTCGAAAGGTGACGAACATGTTGCAGCTGGTATTCCACAACTGCCCTCTGCTGCTCACAAAGCTTGGCCAACATGTGGAACGTAGAGTTCCAGCGCATGCTCACATCGCACAACAGTCGGTGAGCTGGAAGACGCAAGCGCTGCTGCAGCGTTGACAGACCAGCTAAAGCTGTGGACGACTTGCGGAAATGGGTACACACGCGATGCGCCTTTACTAGTAGCTCTGGCAAATTGGGGTAGGTTTTGATAAACCGCTGAATCACTAAGTTTAAGACATGGGCTAGGCATGGGATGTGTGTCAGGTTGCCGAGCTCCAAAGCCGCTACCAAGTTACGGCCATTGTCAGACACAACCATGCATGGTTGTAGGTTGAGTGGCGAAAGCCACAGCTTGGTTTGGTCCCTTATACCCTGTCAAAGCTCTGCGGCGGTGTGCTGTTTGTCCTCTAAGCAGATCAGCTTCAGCACGACCTGTTGACACTTACCCACAGCAGTGCTACACTGCTTCCAGCTAGCGACTGATGTCTGATGGCTGCTGGAGGGGGAAGTGGAGGAGGATGAGGCAGAGGAGGAGAAGTGGGGGTTGGAGCCAGTAACATAGCTACTGGCGGAGACCCTGATGGATGTAGGGCCTGCAATCCTGGGCGTGGGTAGAACCTGTGCCATCCCAGGGTACGACTCACTCCCGGCCTCCACCTCATTCACCCAGTGTGCGGTCAGGGAAATGTAGCGTCCCTGGCCACCAGCACTTGTCCATGTGTCCGTGGTTATGTGGACCTTCCCAGTAACTGTGTTGGTCAGGGCACAGGTGATGTTCTGGGACGCATGCTGGTGTAAGGCGGGCACGGCACACCGTTTAAAATAGTGGCGGCTGCGGACTGCGTACCGAGGGACGACCGCCAACATCAGGCTGTGGAAGACCTAAGTGTCCACCAGCCTAAGGCCTCATGCACACGACCGTGCCGTTTTTTGCTGTTCGCAAACCGCGGAACGGAATGAGCGGCCCATTGTAGAAATGCCTATTCTTGTCCGCAAAATGGACAAGAATAGGACATGTTCTATTTTTTTTGCAGGGCCACGGAATGGAGCAACGGATGCGGACAGCACACGGAGTGCTGTCCGCATATTTTGCGGCCCCACTGAAGTGAATGGGTCCGCATCCGACCCGCAAAAACGGCGGCTCGAATGCGGAACCAAACAACGGTCGTGTGCATGTGGCCTAAATGGCAACATTTCAAGCGCCAGTAATTTTGAAAGTTGGCAATTAAGTGCTATGGCCTGTGGATGAATGGGTGGGTATTTGCCGTTGTGTTCAAATGACTGTGTTAAGGACATTTGGACGCTGCGCTGGGACAGGGAAGTGGATGTTGTTGCTGATGGTTCATGCGAAGGTCCAGGTGCAGGGTGAGAGGCATCAGGGCCTGCGTCTTGGACAGGGGATTGGACAGAACGTAACACAGGGGAAGAGGAGGCAGTGGTGTGACCCGCAGACCCAGATTGTGGACCCAGGCGTTCGGCCCACTTATTACGGTGCTTGGATACCATGTGGCGGATCATGCTGGTGGTGGTGAGGTTGCTATTGTTCATGCCCCGGCTCATTTTGGTACGGCACAGGTTGCAAACTACCACTCTTTTGTCCTCTGCACTTCCCTCAAAAAGCACCATACTGCGGAACACCTACCCCTTGGCAAGATTGATTTACACATGGGGGTGCTCGGTATAACGATTGCGGGCCTGTTTGGTGTGGGCCGACTTCTCCCTTTTGCAACCCCACTGCCTCTTCCAGCTTGTAGCGGTGCTGCGGATCCCTCCCCTTCTGTACTGCTGTCCTCGCTCGGCTTTTCACCTTACCATGTTGGGTCAATGACCTCATCGTCCAACACCTCCTCTTCCACTTCCTCACTCTGATCATCCTCCCGTCTTGACCTATTCTCAACCAAAGTGATTGGCAACTGTGTTTCATCTTTATCCACCTCGTGAACTAATGATTGCCGTTCAACACCGTCATCGTCTAGAGACTGTGAAGGCTCAAGAGGTTGGGAATCAGGGCACAATATCTCAGGTCCCTCTTCAAGCATGCTGTCCGCGAGGGCGGACATTCTGCCTGTGCAACTGGTTCAGCTGCACAGGGGCCCAGCCCAGCCTATGAGGGGGCCCTCCAGCTCAGCTGTCTGTTGTCCACAGGAGGCACAGACAGCTGATTGTAATGGTGAAGCAGAGAGCAGCAGGCTCCCCGCTTCACCATTCATCATCACTCCATCCAGCATGTAAAAGAGGCCCACCTCACTAACTGATTTCAGCCTAAGAACCTACTGTGCCATCCACAGCTCTGAGGAGCATGTCCTGAGCTGCATCTGCGATGGCCCCGCCTCCTTACACCTCAGTCCTGCCGTGTGGTGGGCAGCGTCATGAAGAGTTTGACACCAGCTCAGCCAGGCCTGTGCTGAGCCGCTTCACTGTGTCCTAGTTTTGCGATGTCAGTAGCCCCGCCCCGTCTAATGTTTCTGTAGCTACACCCCCTGTTGGTAGCCCCGCCCACATCTGGTCCTCTCCTAGAGCTCCTGGTGCTGAATGTGGGAAGCCTGCAGCAATTTAGGAGAAGGTGAGTGAGGACTGGAGGCTTCCTGTGTGTCCACTGTCCCACCAGGCACCGAAGCTGACTTAGTATGTTATTTTTTTTATATATACAGTATTATTTTTTATATACAGTATTAGAATTCATTTGCTCCGATGAGCAGAATGTATTACTTCGCGAAGTCTCGCGAGACTTCGCATAATAACTTTAGAAACTGATTTATGCTGTAAAAAAACATTTCCCAATGTTTTTTTACAGTACAAATTAATTTATGAAGTCATCGCGCAAAATCTCGTGAGACTTTGCAAAGCAATAACTTTGGCTCATCGGAGCCAATACATTCTAATACTGTATGGAGCTCCTGCTCCGTTCAGTATTAGAACAAATTTTTATTCAAATCGACTTCGGATGTTTCATACGAAGTCGATTCGCTCATTCCTAATTCTAATGTATTTTGCATTCCGCAATCGGCAAGATATAGATGCCGTCCATGTGCGATCCGTATATTTTTGCAGACACATTAACTTAAATGGGTCATCAGTAGGGATGAGCGAACCCGAACTGTATAGTTCGGGTTCGTACCGAATTTTGGGGTGTCCGTGACACGGACCCGAACCCGAACATTTTCGTAAAAGTCCGGGTTCGGTGTTCGGCGCTTTCTTGGCGCTTTTTGAAAAGCTGCAAAGCAGCCAATCAACAAGCGTCATACTACTTGCCCCAAGAGGCCATCACAGCCTTGCCTACTATTGGCATGGCTGTGATTGGCCAGTGCAGCATGTGACCCAGCCTCTATATACAGTAGGTGTTTGTGAGATTGTGCTTTTAGCACGACAGCGTCGCGCTGATTCTCGGCAACATGGTGCCGAGATCTCGCACTCACTGGAATAGTGACAGCACATCCCAGCAAGCGCGTCATAGAAGCGACGGGAGATCCGACTTGGATTCCCGCCAATTCTACACGTGTGCGGCGTTTGTTATGAATCCTGAGGGGGAAGTCCCCGCCGGATTTTAAATAAAAATCCGGCCTGGGTAACCCCCTCAGGAGCATACCGGGCCCTTAGGTCTGTTATGGGTTGTAAGGAGAGCCCCCCCTACGCCGAAAAAAATGGCGTAGGGGGTCCCCCTACAATCCATACCAGACCCGTATCCAAAGCACGCTACCCGGCCAGCCAGGAAGGGAGTGGGGACGAGCGAGCGCCCCCCCCCCCCTCCTGAGCCGTACCAGGCTGCATGCCCTCAACATGGGGGGGTTGGGTGCTCTGGGGCAGGGGGCACACTGCGGCCCCCCCACCTCAGGGCACCCTGTCCCCATGTTGATGAGGACAGGGCCCCTTCCCGAAAACCCTGGCCGTTGGTTGTCGGGGTATGCGGGCGGGAGGCTTATCGGAATCTGGGAGCCCCCTTTAATAAGGGGGCCCCCAGATACCGGCCCCCCACCCTAAGTGAATGAGTACCCCTACCCATTCACCTGCAAGAAAAGTGGTAAAAACACAAATAAACCACACAGTGTATTAAAATATTTTATTTTTCTGCTCCGGAGGCCGCCCCCTGTCTTCTTTATTAGCTCTTTTACCAGGGGGGGCTCTTCTTCTTCCGCTATCCCGACAGGTCTTCTCCGCTATCCGGGGGGTCTTCTCAACTCTCCGGGGTTCTCCTTCTGTCTTCTCCGCTATCCGGGGGGCCTTCTCAACTCTCCGGGGTTCTCCTTCTGTCTTCTCCGCTATCCGGGGGGGTCTTCTCAACTCTCCGGGGTTCTCCTTCTGTCTTCTCCTTCTGTCTTGTTGACTCGGCGCACCCCGGTTCTTCGTCTCGCGAGACGTCTCGCGAGACGAAGAACCGGGGTGCGCCGAGTCTCGCGAGACGAAGAACCGGGGTGCGCCGAGTCAACAAGACAGAAGGAGAAGACAGAAGGAGAACCCCGGAGAGTTGAGAAGACCCCCCCGGATAGCGGAGAAGACAGAAGGAGAACCCCGGAGAGTTGAGAAGACCCCCCGGATAGCGGAGAAGACAGAAGGAGAACCCCGGAGAGTTGAGAAGACCCCCCGGATAGCGGAGAAGACCCGTCGGGATAGCGGAAGAAGAAGAGCCCCCCCCTGGTAAAAGAGCTAATAAAGAAGACAGGGGGCGGCCTCCGGAGCAGAAAAATAAAATATTTTAATACACTGTGTGGTTTATTTGTGTTTTTACCACTTTTCTTGCAGGTGAATGGGTAGGGGTACGATGTACCCCATACTCATTCACTTAGGGTGGGGGGCCGGTATCTGGGGGCCCCCTTATTAAAGGGGGCTCCCAGATTCCGATAAGCCTCCCGCCCGCATACCCCGACAACCAACGGCCAGGGTTGTCGGGAAGGGGCCCTGTCCTCATCAACATGGGGACAGGGTGCTCTGAGGTGGGGGGGCCGCAGTGCGCCACCTGCCCCAGAGCACCCAACCCCCCCATGTTGAGGGCATGCAGCCTGGTACGGCTCAGGAGGGGGGGGGGGGGGGCGCTCGCTCGTCCCCACTCCCTTCCTGGCTGGCCGGGGTAGCGTGCTTTGGATACGGGTCTGGTATGGATTGTAGGGGGACCCCCTACGCCATTTTTTTCGGCGTAGGGGGGGCTCTCCTTACAACCCATAACAGACCTAAGGGCCCGGTATGCTCCTGAGGGGGGGACCCAGGCCGGATTTTTATTTAAAAGCCGGCGGGGACTTCCCCCTCAGGATTCATAACAAACGCCGCACACGTGTAGAATTGGCGGGAATCCAAGTCGGATCTCCCGTCGCTTCTATGACGGCTCTGTCTCCATCGCGGCAAGCCAGCTCGGCGCTGGCTCCCGCGATGGGGCTCGTAGGTGCTCAATCTCGCCGAGAAAGAGAGCGAGATTGACACAAAATCGGGTTCACCTACTGTAAGCTTAGGTCACGTAGCGCTGCACGTCACTCTGCTGATTCAAGCATAGGGAGAGGTTGCAGCTGCGATGTTAGGGCGAGATTAGGCAGATTAACTCCTCCAAAAGACTTCAT